>NW_028142102.1:0-102500 GCF_055691185.1 Crinia signifera
TGTGCCCCCGTGTGCACGCTGTCCCCGTGCCCTCCGTGTGTACGCTGTCTCCCCCCCCTTGCCCCCCATGTGTACGCTGTTTCCCCCCCCCCCAGTGCCCTCCGTGTGTACCGCTGCCCACCCCAGTGCCCTCCGTGTGTACGCTGCCCCCCCAGTGCCCTCTGTGTGTACGCTGTCGCCCCCCGTGCATACGCTGTCCCCCCATGTGTACGGTGTGCCCCCCATGTGTACGCTGTCCCTCCCCAGAGCACCCCGTGTGTACGCTGTGCCCTGCGTGTGTACGCTGTGCCCCCCGTGTGTGTACGCTGTCCCCCCAGTGCCCCTGTGTGTGTACGCTGTGCCCCCCCCCCAGTGCCCCGCGTTTTTACGCTGTTTGCCCCCCATGTGTGTACGCTCCCAGTGCCCCCCCCCTGTGTGTACCCTGTCCCCCACCCACTATACCCGTGTGTACCCTGTCCCCCCAGTGCCCCCGTGTGTTCGCTGCCCCCCCAGTGCCCCCCGTTTGTGCATTGTCCCCCCAGTGCCCCCGTGTGTTCGCTGCCCCCCCAGTACCCCCGTGTTTACACTGTGTCCCCCCCAGTGCCCCCTGTGTGTACGCTGCCCCCCGTGTGTACGCTGTTTCCCCCCCCAGTGCCCCCATGTGTATGCTGTCCCCCCCCCCAGTGCCCCCCGTGTGTATGCTGTCCCCCCCCAGTGCCCCCCATGTGTATGCTGCCCCCCGTGTGTACGCTGTCACTCCACAGTGCCTACGTGTGTGCGCTGTGCCCCTCGTGTGTACGCGTCCCCCCAGTGCCCCCCATGTGTACGCTGCAGCCCCCGTGTGTACGCTGTCCCCCAGTGCCCCCCGTGTGTATGCTGTGCCCCCGTGTGTACGCTGCCCCCCCCAGTGCCTCTCATGTGTACTCTGGGCCCCCCGTGTGTACGCTGTCCCTCACCAGTGCCCCCGTGTGCACGCTGTGTACGCTGTCCCCGTGCCCTCCGTGTGTACGCTGTCTCCCCCCTTGCCCTCCATGTGTACGCTGTTTCCCCCCCCCCCCAGTGCCCTCCGTGTGTACGCTGCCCACCCCAGTGCCCTCCGTGTGTACGCTGCCCCCCAGTGCCCTCTGTGTGTACGCTGTCGCCCCCCGTGCATACGCTGTCCCCCCATGTGTACGGTGTGCCCCCCATGTGTACGCTGTCCCTCCCCAGAGCACCCCGTGTGTACGCTGTGCCCTGCGTGTGTACGCTGTGCCCCCCGTGTGTGTACGCTGTCCCCCTAGTGCCCCTGTGTGTGTACGCTGTGCCCCCCCCCAGTGCCCCGCGTTTTTACGCTGTTTGCCCCCCATGTGTGTACGCTCCCAGTGCCCCCCCCCCCCCCCCCGTGTGTACGCTGTCCCCCTGCTATCCTACATTCCCTACCATCCAGCCAGGGGACATGGCCGCCCGCCAGCCAGCAGCTCCTATCCCCGGCATCCTACATCCCTGGCCGCCCGCCCACAGCTCCTAAAGCTAAGCCCTTTATTATTATTATTATTGTCATTATTATTATTATTATTATTATTATTATTATTATTATTATTATATCTCCTGCCCAGACTCTGTCCTCCCCATGCTGCCGCCGGGACTCGTCGGGACCAGGTTCAGGCGCTTCCACAGCCTGCGGCCTAACAGTCTGTTGAAGCCCCAGCCTTAAGTTGCCTCCGCCACCCGGAAGACAGAAAGCAGCCACCCGGGCCATCAGAGGAGCAGCTGCACCCAGGTAAATTCGTCCCTCCACTGTCCCTGTGTGTACCATGTCCCCCATCCCCACTATCCCTGTGTGTACCCTGTCCCTCACACCACTATCCATGTGCATACCCTGTCCCCCCACTGTCCTGTATGTACGCTGTCCTCCCCCAGTGCCCGCCGTGTGTACGCTGTCCCCCCCATTGTCCGCCGTGTGTACGCTGCCCCCCCCATGTGTACACTGCCCCCTCTGTACTGCAGCTGCACCCAGGTAAATCCTTCCCCCCACTGTCCCTGTGTGTACCCTGTCCCCCACCCCACTATACCCGTGTGTACCCTGTCCCCCCGTGTGTTCGCTGCCCCCCCAGTGCCCCCCGTTTGTGCATTGTCCCCCCCAGTGCCCCCGTGTGTTCGCTGCCCCCCCAGTGCCCCCCGTTTGTGCATTGTCCCCCCCAGTGCCCCCGTGTGTACGCTGCCCCCCCAGTACCCCCGTGTTTACACTGTGTCCCCCCCAGTGCCCCCTGTGTGTACGCTGCCCCCCGTGTGTACGCTGTTCCCCCCCCCCCCCCGTGTGTATGCTGTCCCCCCCAGTGCCCCCCGTGTGTATGCTGCCCCCCCCAGTGCCCCCCGTGTGTACGCTGTCACTCCACAGTGCCCCCCGTGTGTATGCTGTGCCCCCCGTGTGTACGCTGCCCCCCCCCAGTGCCCCGTGTGTACGCTGTCCCTCACCAGTGCCCCCGTGTGCACGCTGTGCCCCCTGTGTGTACGCTGTCCCCGTGCCCTCCATGTGTACGCTGTCTCCCCCCCTTGCCCCCCATGTGTACGCTGTTTCCCCCCCCCAGTGCCCTCCGTGTGTACGCTGCCCACCCCAGTGCCCTCCATGTGTACCCTGTCCCCCCAGTGCCCTCCGTGTGTACGCTGTCGCCCCCGTGTGTACGCTGCCCTCCGTGTTTACGCTGCCCCCCGTGCATACGCTGTCCCCCCATGTGTACGGTGTGCCCCCCGTGTGTACGCTGTCTCTCCCCAGAGCACCCCGTGTGTACGCTGTGCCCTGCGTGTGTACGCTGTGCCCTCCGTGTGTACGTTCCCCCCCGTGCACCCTGTCCCCCCCAAGTGCCTCCTTGTGTACGCTGCTCCCCCCCCCAGTGCCCCACGTGTATACGCTGTCTCTCCCCCCCCCCCCTCTGGTGCCCCCCGTGTGTACACTGTCTCCCCCCCCAGTGCCCCTGTGTGTACGCTGTGCCCCCCCCCCCCGTGTGTACGCTGTTCACTCCTGTACACACTGCCCCCCCTGCACATAATACCCCCACACTGCCCCTCCGGCACATAATACCCGTTTGTACGCTGCCCCCCCCCCCCCCGTGCCCTCGTGTGTGTATGCTGCACCCCCAGTGCCCCTGTGTGTGCATGCTAGTGCCCCCGTGTGTGTATGCTGCACCCCCAGTGCCCCCGTGTGTGTAAGCTTCCCCCCAGTGCCCCCGTGTGTGTACGCCGTCCCCGTCCTAGTGCCCCCCGTGTGTGGACGCCATCCCCGCCCCAGTGCCCCCCGTGTGTGTACGCTGTCCCCACCCCGCTGTCCCCGCCCCAATGCCCCCCGTGTGTGTACGCTGTCCCCGACGCAGTGCTCCTGTGTGTACGCTGTCGCCCCCCGTGTGTACGCTGTCGCCCCCCGTGTGTACGCTGTCGCCCCCCGTGTGTACGCTGTCGCCCCCCGTGTGTACGCTGTCGCCCCCCGTGTGTACGCTGTCGCCCCCCGTGTGTACGCTGTCGCCCCCCGTGTGTACGCTGTCGCCCCCCGTGTGTACGCTGTCGCCCCCCGTGTGTACGCTGTCGCCCCCCGTGTGTACGCTGTCGCCCCCCGTGTGTACGCTGTCGCCCCCCGTGTGTACGCTGTCGCCCCCCGTGTGTACGCTGTCGCCCCCCGTGTGTACGCTGTCGCCCCCCGTGTGTACGCTGTCGCCCCCCGTGTGTACGCTGTCGCCCCCCGTGTGTACGCTGTCGCCCCCCGTGTGTACGCTGTCGCCCCCCGTGTGTACGCTGTCGCCCCCGTGTGTACGCTGTCCGTCCCCCCCAGTGTCTCCGTGTGTGTACGCTGTCCGTTTCCCCCAGTGTCCCCGTGTGTGTACGCTGTCCGTTTCCCCCAGTGTCCCCGTGTGTGTACGCTGTCCGTTTCCCCCAGTGTCCCCGTGTGTGTACGCTGTCCGTTTCCCCCAGTGTCCCCGTGTGTGTACGCTGTCCGTTTCCCCCAGTGTCCCCATGTGTGTACGCTGTCCGTCCCCCCCAGTGCCCCCGTGTGTACGATGTCCGTCCGTCCCAGTGCCCCCGTGTGTACGATGTCCGTGCCCCGGTGTGTTTACGCTGTCCCCCACCAGTGCCCCCCGTGTGTGTACGCTGTCCCCCACCAGTGCCCCCGTGTGTGTACGCTGTCCCCCACCAGTGCCCCCGTGTGTGTACGCTGTCCCCCACCAGTGCCCCCGTGTGTGTACGCTGTCCCCCACCAGTGCCCCGGTGTGTGTACGCTGTCCCCCACCAGTGCCCCGGTGTGTTTACGCTGTCCCCCACCAGTGCCCCCGTGTGTGTACGCTGTCCCCCACCAGTGCCCCCGTGTGTGTACGCTGTCCCCCACCAGTGCCCCGGTGTGTGTACGCTGTCCCCCACCAGTGCCCCGGTGTGTGTACGCTGTCCCCCACCAGTGCCCCCGTGTGTGTACGCTGTCCCCCACCAGTGCCCCCGTGTGTGTACGCTGTCCCCCACCAGTGCCCCGGTGTGTGTACGCTGTCCCCCACCAGTGCCCCCGTGTGTGTACGCTGTCCCCCACCAGTGCCCCGGTGTGTGTACGCTGTCCCCCACCAGTGCCCCGGTGTGTGTACGCTGTCCCCCACCAGTGCCCCGGTGTGTGTACGCTGTCCCCCACCAGTGCCCCGGTGTGTTTACGCTGTCCCCCACCAGTGCCCCGTGTGTGTACGCTGTCCCCCACCAGTGCCCCGGTGTGTTTACGCTGTCCCCCACCAGTGCCCCCGTGTGTGTACGCTGTCCCCCACCAGTGCCCCCGTGTGTGTACGCTGTCCCCCACCAGTGCCCCCGTGTGTGTACGCTGTCCCCCACCAGTGCCCCGGTGTGTGTACGCTGTCCCCCACCAGTGCCCCCGTGTGTGTACGCTGTCCCCCCAGTGCCCCCGTGTGTGTGTGCTGTGCCACCCCCCAGTGCCCCGCGTGTGTATGCTGTTTGCCCCCCCATGTGTGTACGCTCCCAGTGCCCCCCCCCCCCTCCGTGTGTACGCTGTCCCCCCTGGCATCCTACATTCCCTACCATCCAGCCAGGGGACATGGCCGCCCGCCAGCCAGCAGCTCCTATCCCCGGCATCCTACATCCCCGGCCGCCCACCCACAGCTCCTAAAGCTAAGCCCTTTATTATTGTTGTTGTCATTATTATTATTATATCTCCTGCCCAGACTCTGTCCTCCCCATGCTGCCGCCGGGACTCGTCGGGACCAGGTTCAGGCGCTTCCACAGCCTGCGGCCTAACAGTCTGGTGAAGCCCCAGCCTTAAGTTGCCTCCGCTACACGGAAGACAGAAAGCAGCCACCCGGGCCATCAGAGGAGCAGCTGCACCCAGGTAAATTCGTCCCTCCACTGTCCCTGTGTGTACCATGTCCCCCATCCCCACTATCCCTGTGTGCACCCTGTCCCTCACACCACTATCCATGTGCATACCCTGTCCCCCCTCTGTCCTGTATGTACGCTGTCCTCCCCCCAGTGCCCGCCGTGTGTACACTGTCCCCCCCATTGTCCGCCGTGTTTACACTGTCCCCCCCAAGTCCCCCCCCCCCTTGTGTACACTGCCCCCCCTGTACTGCAGCTGCACCCAGGTAAATCCTTCCCCCACTGTCCCTGTGTGTACCCTGCCCCCGTGTGTACGCTGCCCCCCCAGTGCCCCCCGTTTGTGCATTGTCCCCCCCCCAGTGCCCCCCGTGTGTACGCTGCCCCCCCCAGTACCCCCGTGTTTACGCTGTGTCCCCCCCAGTTCCCCCTGTGTGTACGCTGCCCCCCGTGTGTACGCTGTTTCCCCCCCCAGTGCCCCCCTGTGTGTATGCTGTCCCCCCCCCCAGTGCCCCCCGTGTGTATGCTGTCCCCCCCCAGTGCCCCCCGTGTGTACGCTGTCACTCCCCAGTGCCCACGTGTGTGCGCTGTGCCCCCCGTGTGTACACTGTGCCCCCCGTGTGTACGCGTTCCCCCCCCCCCAGTGCCCCCGTGTGTACGCTGTCCCGTCCCCCCCAGTGCCCCCGTGTGTACGCTGTCCCCCCCAGTGCCTCTCATGTGTATTCTGGGCCCCCCGTGTGTACGCTGTCCCCCCCAGTGCCCCTGTGTGTACGCTGTGCCCCCCGTGTGTACGCTGTTCCCCCCCCCAGTGCCCTCCGTGTGTACGCTGCCCACCCCAGTGCCCTCCGTGTGTACGCTGCCCCCCCAGTGCCCTCCCTGTGTACTCTGTCGCCCCCCCTTGTGTACGCTGCCCCCCCGTGCATACGCTGTCCCCCCCATGTGTACGGTGTGCCCCCTGTGTGTACGCTGTCCCTCCCCAGAGCACCCCGTGTGTACGCTGTGCCCTCCGTGTGTACGTGCCCCCCCCCCTGCACCCTGTCCCCCCCAAGTGCCTCCTTGTGTACGCTGCTCCCCCCCTGTGCCCCACGTGTATAGGCTGTCTCTTCCCCCCCCCCCTTCCGGTGCCCCCCGTGTGTACACTGTCTCCCCCCCCCCATTACCCCGCCGTGTGTACGCTGTCGCCCCACCCCCAGTGCCCCCGTGTGTGTACGCTGTCGCCCCACCCCCAGTGCCCCCGTGTGTGTACGCTGTCACCCCACCCCCAGTGCCCCCGTGTGTGTACGCTGTTGTCGTCGTCCCCCCAGTGCCCCCGTGTGTGTACGCTGTTGTCGTCGTCCCCCCAGTGCCCCCGTGTGTGTACGCTGTTGTCGTCGTCCCCCCAGTGCCCGCGTGTGTGTACGCTGTCCCCCCTGGTATCCTACATTCCCTACCATCCAGCCATGGGACATGGCTGTCCGCCAGCCAGCAGCTCCTATCCCTGGCATCCTACATCCCCTACCATCCAGGCCAGTGACGTGCTTGCCTGGCCGCCCGCCAGCAGCTCCTAAAGCTGAGCCCTTTGTTGTTGTTGTTGTTGTTATTATTATAATAATATTTCCTGCCCAGACTCTGTCCTCCCGATGCCTAACAGTCTGGTGAAGCCCCAGCCTTGAGTTGCCTCCGCCACCCGGAAGACAGAAACAAGCCACCCGGGCAATCAGAGGAGCAGCTGCACCCAGGTAAATCCGTCCCCCCTACTGTCCCCCATCCCCACTATCCCTGTGTGTACCCTGTCCCCCCCACTGTCCCCCACACCACTATCCCTGTGCACACCCTGTCCCCCCCCACTGTCCCTGTATATACCCTGTGCCCCCCCCTGTACTGCAGCTGCAACCAGGTGAATCCGTCCCCCCACTGTCCCTGTGTGTACGCTGTCCCCCACCCCACTATCCCTGTGTGTATGCTGTCCCCCCACTGTCTCTGTGTGTACACTGTCCCCCTACTGTCCCTGTGTGTACCCTCTCCCCCCAACTATCCCTGTGTGAAACGTGTCCCCCCACTGTCCCTGTGTGTACCCTGTCCCCCAGTGCCCCCGTGTGTACGCTGCGCCCCCATTGCCCCCGTGTGTACGCTCCCTCCCTCTTCGCTCTCCCCCCTGTGACCATGTGTGCGCTGCCTCCCCCCTCGCTGTCCCCCATGTGTGCGCCCTGTTCCACCCATGTGTATGATAGAAGAAGAGGGGAAAAGGATTGTCTCTTTTGCTGGCGCACTGATAAGAGGAAAATATTGCAGAAAATAAATACAAGATGAAATATACCTTTTAATTTATTTATAGTAAGACAGTTTAGGTGAAATTTTCACCACATAAACAATAAAAAAAAAAATTTTAATCGCACGTGTTGTATTTGTGTGTTATTATTGCTTATATCCGTTACGTAATAATTTGGGGAAACATTGATTGATATGTACTAGATAATCCTGGATCTAGAATAATAAGTTATCTGGAAATGCGAGAAGAAAAAGACTCTCTCTTTTTTTGGGGCACTCTTTTTGTGTGTGATTACAAGCTGTAATCTGTAAAGACATCGATAGGAATGTCTATTTGAGTATCAATGGTAAGTTGTATAATAGAAGTTGTGACGCAAGCTTGAAAATGGTATGAATAGTGGTACCACTCTTCAGAGAGAAACTCCGAGGTGGGGGCAGTGTCAGGGTGATCCTGACAACATAGTTATTTCTGCTTGGTACCCTGTGCAATAATTGCTTTTATGAGAAACCAAAAAGAGACAGATATTTGCGGGCTAACAGAGAGCCATCAGCAAGGTAATCTGCCTATCCTCCTACTCTCACCATCGTGTTTCAGAGGATAGTGGGATGCATCCCCCCTGTGTGTACCCTGTCCCCCACCCCACTATACCCGTGTGTACCCTGTCCCCCCAGTGCCCCCGTGTGTTCGCTGCCCCCCCAGTGCCCCCCGTTTGTGCATTGTCCCCCCAGTGCCCCCGTGTGTTCGCTGCCCCCCAGTACCCCCGTGTTTACACTGTGTCCCCCCCAGTGCCCCCTGTGTGTACGCTGCCCCCCGTGTGTACGCTGTTTCCCCCCCCCAGTGCCCCCCATGTGTATGCTGTCCCCCCCCCCCAGTGCCCCCCGTGTGTATGCTGTCCCCCCCCCAGTGCCCCCCATGTGTATGCTGCCCCCCGTGTGTACGCTGTCACTCCACAGTGC
Source organism: Crinia signifera (assembly GCF_055691185.1). Lineage (NCBI taxonomy): Eukaryota > Metazoa > Chordata > Amphibia > Anura > Myobatrachidae > Crinia > Crinia signifera. The sequence continues at coordinate 8,509 of NW_028142102.1, forward strand.
CTACGTGTGTGCGCTGTGCCCCTCGTGTGTACGCGTCCCCCCCAGTGCCCCCCATGTGTACGCTGCAGCCCCCGTGTGTACGCTGTCCCCCCAGTGCCCCCCGTGTGTATGCTGTGCCCCCCGTGTGTACGCTGCCCCCCCCAGTGCCTCTCATGTGTACTCTGGGCCCCCCGTGTGTACGCTGTCCCTCACCAGTGCCCCCGTGTGCACGCTGTGTACGCTGTCCCCGTGCCCTCCGTGTGTACGCTGTCTCCCCCCCTTGCCCTCCATGTGTACGCTGTTTCCCCCCCCCCCAGTGCCCTCCGTGTGTACGCTGCCCACCCCAGTGCCCTCCGTGTGTACGCTGCCCCCCCAGTGCCCTCTGTGTGTACGCTGTCGCCCCCCGTGCATACGCTGTCCCCCCATGTGTACGGTGTGCCCCCCATGTGTACGCTGTCCCTCCCCAGAGCACCCCGTGTGTACGCTGTGCCCTGCGTGTGTACGCTGTGCCCCCCGTGTGTGTACGCTGTCCCCCTAGTGCCCCTGTGTGTGTACGCTGTGCCCCCCCCCAGTGCCCCGCGTTTTTACGCTGTTTGCCCCCCATGTGTGTACGCTCCCAGTGCCCCCCCCCCCCCGTGTGTACGCTGTCCCCCCTGCTATCCTACATTCCCTACCATCCAGCCAGGGGACATGGCCGCCCGCCAGCCAGCAGCTCCTATCCCCGGCATCCTACATCCCTGGCCGCCCGCCCACAGCTCCTAAAGCTAAGCCCTTTATTATTATTATTATTGTCATTATTATTATTATTATTATTATTATTATTATTATTATTATTATTATTATATCTCCTGCCCAGACTCTGTCCTCCCCATGCTGCCGCCGGGACTCGTCGGGACCAGGTTCAGGCGCTTCCACAGCCTGCGGCCTAACAGTCTGTTGAAGCCCCAGCCTTAAGTTGCCTCCGCCACCCGGAAGACAGAAAGCAGCCACCCGGGCCATCAGAGGAGCAGCTGCACCCAGGTAAATTCGTCCCTCCACTGTCCCTGTGTGTACCATGTCCCCCATCCCCACTATCCCTGTGTGTACCCTGTCCCTCACACCACTATCCATGTGCATACCCTGTCCCCCCACTGTCCTGTATGTACGCTGTCCTCCCCCAGTGCCCGCCGTGTGTACGCTGTCCCCCCCATTGTCCGCCGTGTGTACGCTGCCCCCCCCATGTGTACACTGCCCCCTCTGTACTGCAGCTGCACCCAGGTAAATCCTTCCCCCCACTGTCCCTGTGTGTACCCTGTCCCCCACCCCACTATACCCGTGTGTACCCTGTCCCCCCGTGTGTTCGCTGCCCCCCCAGTGCCCCCCGTTTGTGCATTGTCCCCCCCAGTGCCCCCGTGTGTTCGCTGCCCCCCCAGTGCCCCCCGTTTGTGCATTGTCCCCCCCAGTGCCCCCGTGTGTACGCTGCCCCCCCAGTACCCCCGTGTTTACACTGTGTCCCCCCCAGTGCCCCCTGTGTGTACGCTGCCCCCCGTGTGTACGCTGTTTCCCCCCCCCCCCGTGTGTATGCTGTCCCCCCCAGTGCCCCCCGTGTGTATGCTGCCCCCCCCAGTGCCCCCCGTGTGTACGCTGTCACTCCACAGTGCCCCCCGTGTGTATGCTGTGCCCCCCGTGTGTACGCTGCCCCCCCCCAGTGCCCCGTGTGTACGCTGTCCCTCACCAGTGCCCCCGTGTGCACGCTGTGCCCCCTGTGTGTACGCTGTCCCCGTGCCCTCCATGTGTACGCTGTCTCCCCCCCTTGCCCCCCATGTGTACGCTGTTTCCCCCCCCAGTGCCCTCCGTGTGTACGCTGCCCACCCCAGTGCCCTCCATGTGTACCCTGTCCCCCCAGTGCCCTCCGTGTGTACGCTGTCGCCCCCGTGTGTACGCTGCCCTCCGTGTTTACGCTGCCCCCCGTGCATACGCTGTCCCCCCATGTGTACGGTGTGCCCCCCGTGTGTACGCTGTCCCTCCCCAGAGCACCCCGTGTGTACGCTGTGCCCTGCGTGTGTACGCTGTGCCCTCCGTGTGTACGTTCCCCCCCGTGCACCCTGTCCCCCCCAAGTGCCTCCTTGTGTACGCTGCTCCCCCCCCCAGTGCCCCACGTGTATACGCTGTCTCTCCCCCCCCCCCTCTGGTGCCCCCCGTGTGTACACTGTCTCCCCCCCCAGTGCCCCTGTGTGTACGCTGTGCCCCCCCCCCCGTGTGTACGCTGTTCACTCCTGTACACACTGCCCCCCCCTGCACATAATACCCCCACACTGCCCCTCCGGCACATAATACCCGTTTGTACGCTGCCCCCCCCCCCCCCGTGCCCTCGTGTGTGTATGCTGCACCCCCCAGTGCCCCTGTGTGTGCATGCTGCACCCCCCAGTGCCCCCGTGTGTGTATGCTGCACCCCCCAGTGCCCCCGTGTGTGTAAGCTTCCCCCCCAGTGCCCCCGTGTGTGTACGCCGTCCCCGTCCTAGTGCCCCCCGTGTGTGGACGCCATCCCCGCCCCAGTGCCCCCCGTGTGTGTACGCTGTCCCCACCCCGCTGTCCCCGCCCCAATGCCCCCCGTGTGTGTACGCTGTCCCCGACGCAGTGCTCCTGTGTGTACGCTGTCGCCCCCCGTGTGTACGCTGTCGCCCCCCGTGTGTACGCTGTCGCCCCCCGTGTGTACGCTGTCGCCCCCCGTGTGTACGCTGTCGCCCCCCGTGTGTACGCTGTCGCCCCCCGTGTGTACGCTGTCGCCCCCCGTGTGTACGCTGTCGTCCCCCCGTGTGTACGCTGTCGCCCCCCGTGTGTACGCTGTCGCCCCCCGTGTGTACGCTGTCGCCCCCCGTGTGTACGCTGTCGCCCCCCGTGTGTACGCTGTCGCCCCCCGTGTGTACGCTGTCGCCCCCCGTGTGTACGCTGTCGCCCCCCGTGTGTACGCTGTCGCCCCCCGTGTGTACGCTGTCGCCCCCCGTGTGTACGCTGTCGCCCCCCGTGTGTACGCTGTCCGTCCCCCCCAGTGTCTCCGTGTGTGTACGCTGTCCGTTTCCCCCAGTGTCCCCGTGTGTGTACGCTGTCCGTTTCCCCCAGTGTCCCCGTGTGTGTACGCTGTCCGTTTCCCCCAGTGTCCCCGTGTGTGTACGCTGTCCGTTTCCCCCAGTGTCCCCGTGTGTGTACGCTGTCCGTTTCCCCAGTGTCCCCATGTGTGTACGCTGTCCGTCCCCCCCAGTGCCCCCGTGTGTACGATGTCCGTCCGTCCCAGTGCCCCCGTGTGTACGATGTCCGTGCCCCGGTGTGTGTACGCTGTCCCCCACCAGTGCCCCCCGTGTGTGTACGCTGTCCCCCACCAGTGCCCCCGTGTGTGTACGCTGTCCCCCACCAGTGCCCCCGTGTGTGTACGCTGTCCCCCACCAGTGCCCCCGTGTGTGTACGCTGTCCCCCACCAGTGCCCCGGTGTGTGTACGCTGTCCCCCACCAGTGCCCCGGTGTGTTTACGCTGTCCCCCACCAGTGCCCCCGTGTGTGTACGCTGTCCCCCACCAGTGCCCCCGTGTGTGTACGCTGTCCCCCACCAGTGCCCCGGTGTGTGTACGCTGTCCCCCACCAGTGCCCCCGTGTGTGTACGCTGTCCCCCACCAGTGCCCCCGTGTGTGTACGCTGTCCCCCACCAGTGCCCCCGTGTGTGTACGCTGTCCCCCACCAGTGCCCCGGTGTGTGTACGCTGTCCCCCACCAGTGCCCCCGTGTGTGTACGCTGTCCCCCACCAGTGCCCCCGTGTGTGTACGCTGTCCCCCACCAGTGCCCCGGTGTGTGTACGCTGTCCCCCACCAGTGCCCCGGTGTGTGTACGCTGTCCCCCACCAGTGCCCCGGTGTGTTTACGCTGTCCCCCACCAGTGCCCCCGTGTGTGTACGCTGTCCCCCACCAGTGCCCCGGTGTGTTTACGCTGTCCCCCACCAGTGCCCCCGTGTGTGTACGCTGTCCCCCACCAGTGCCCCCGTGTGTGTACGCTGTCCCCCACCAGTGCCCCCGTGTGTACGCTGTCCCCCACCAGTGCCCCGGTGTGTGTACGCTGTCCCCCACCAGTGCCCCCGTGTGTGTACGCTGTCCCCCCAGTGCCCCCGTGTGTGTGTGCTGTGCCACCCCCCAGTGCCCCGCGTGTGTATGCTGTTTGCCCCCCATGTGTGTACGCTCCCAGTGCCCCCCCCCCCTCCGTGTGTACGCTGTCCCCCCTGGCATCCTACATTCCCTACCATCCAGCCAGGGGACATGGCCGCCCGCCAGCCAGCAGCTCCTATCCCCGGCATCCTACATCCCCGGCCGCCCACCCACAGCTCCTAAAGCTAAGCCCTTTATTATTGTTGTTGTCATTATTATTATTATATCTCCTGCCCAGACTCTGTCCTCCCCATGCTGCCGCCGGGACTCGTCGGGACCAGGTTCAGGCGCTTCCACAGCCTGCGGCCTAACAGTCTGGTGAAGCCCCAGCCTTAAGTTGCCTCCGCTACACGGAAGACAGAAAGCAGCCACCCGGGCCATCAGAGGAGCAGCTGCACCCAGGTAAATTCGTCCCTCCACTGTCCCTGTGTGTACCATGTCCCCCATCCCCACTATCCCTGTGTGCACCCTGTCCCTCACACCACTATCCATGTGCATACCCTGTCCCCCCTCTGTCCTGTATGTACGCTGTCCTCCCCCCAGTGCCCGCCGTGTGTACACTGTCCCCCCCCATTGTCCGCCGTGTGTACACTGTCCCCCCCAAGTCCCCCCCCCCTTGTGTACACTGCCCCCCCTGTACTGCAGCTGCACCCAGGTAAATCCTTCCCCCCACTGTCCCTGTGTGTACCCTGCCCCCGTGTGTACGCTGCCCCCCCAGTGCCCCCCGTTTGTGCATTGTCCCCCCCCAGTGCCCCCCGTGTGTACGCTGCCCCCCCCAGTACCCCCGTGTTTACGCTGTGTCCCCCCCAGTTCCCCCTGTGTGTACGCTGCCCCCCGTGTGTACGCTGTTTCCCCCCCCAGTGCCCCCCGTGTGTATGCTGTCCCCCCCCCCAGTGCCCCCCGTGTGTATGCTGTCCCCCCCCCAGTGCCCCCCGTGTGTACGCTGTCACTCCCCAGTGCCCACGTGTGTGCGCTGTGCCCCCCGTGTGTACACTGTGCCCCCCGTGTGTACGCGTCCCCCCCCCCCCAGTGCCCCCGTGTGTACGCTGTCCCGTCCCCCCCAGTGCCCCCGTGTGTACGCTGTCCCCCCCAGTGCCTCTCATGTGTATTCTGGGCCCCCCGTGTGTACGCTGTCCCCCCCAGTGCCCCTGTGTGTACGCTGTGCCCCCCGTGTGTACGCTGTTCCCCCCCCCAGTGCCCTCCGTGTGTACGCTGCCCACCCCAGTGCCCTCCGTGTGTACGCTGCCCCCCCAGTGCCCTCCCTGTGTACTCTGTCGCCCCCCCTTGTGTACGCTGCCCCCCCGTGCATACGCTGTCCCCCCCATGTGTACGGTGTGCCCCCTGTGTGTACGCTGTCCCTCCCCAGAGCACCCCGTGTGTACGCTGTGCCCTCCGTGTGTACGTGCCCCCCCCCCTGCACCCTGTCCCCCCCAAGTGCCTCCTTGTGTACGCTGCTCCCCCCCTGTGCCCCACGTGTATAGGCTGTCTCTTCCCCCCCCCCCCCTTCCGGTGCCCCCCGTGTGTACACTGTCTCCCCCCCCCCATTACCCCGCCGTGTGTACGCTGTCGCCCCACCCCCAGTGCCCCCGTGTGTGTACGCTGTCGCCCCACCCCCAGTGCCCCCGTGTGTGTACGCTGTCACCCCACCCCCAGTGCCCCCGTGTGTGTACGCTGTTGTCGTCGTCCCCCCAGTGCCCCCGTGTGTGTACGCTGTTGTCGTCGTCCCCCCAGTGCCCCCGTGTGTGTACGCTGTTGTCGTCGTCCCCCCAGTGCCCGCGTGTGTGTACGCTGTCCCCCCTGGTATCCTACATTCCCTACCATCCAGCCATGGGACATGGCTGTCCGCCAGCCAGCAGCTCCTATCCCTGGCATCCTACATCCCCTACCATCCAGGCCAGTGACGTGCTTGCCTGGCCGCCCGCCAGCAGCTCCTAAAGCTGAGCCCTTTGTTGTTGTTGTTGTTGTTATTATTATAATAATATTTCCTGCCCAGACTCTGTCCTCCCGATGCCTAACAGTCTGGTGAAGCCCCAGCCTTGAGTTGCCTCCGCCACCCGGAAGACAGAAACAAGCCACCCGGGCAATCAGAGGAGCAGCTGCACCCAGGTAAATCCGTCCCCCCTACTGTCCCCCATCCCCACTATCCCTGTGTGTACCCTGTCCCCCCCACTGTCCCCCACACCACTATCCCTGTGCACACCCTGTCCCCCCCACTGTCCCTGTATATACCCTGTGCCCCCCCCCTGTACTGCAGCTGCAACCAGGTGAATCCGTCCCCCCACTGTCCCTGTGTGTACGCTGTCCCCCACCCCACTATCCCTGTGTGTATGCTGTCCCCCCACTGTCTCTGTGTGTACACTGTCCCCCTACTGTCCCTGTGTGTACCCTCTCCCCCCAACTATCCCTGTGTGAAACGTGTCCCCCCACTGTCCCTGTGTGTACCCTGTCCCCCCAGTGCCCCCGTGTGTACGCTGCGCCCCCATTGCCCCCGTGTGTACGCTCCCTCCCTCTTCGCTCTCCCCCCTGTGACCATGTGTGCGCTGCCTCCCCCCTCGCTGTCCCCCATGTGTGCGCCCTGTTCCACCCATGTGTATGATAGAAGAAGAGGGGAAAAGGATTGTCTCTTTTGCTGGCGCACTGATAAGAGGAAAATATTGCAGAAAATAAATACAAGATGAAATATACCTTTTAATTTATTTATAGTAAGACAGTTTAGGTGAAATTTTCACCACATAAACAATAAAAAAAAAAATTTTAATCGCACGTGTTGTATTTGTGTGTTATTATTGCTTATATCCGTTACGTAATAATTTGGGGAAACATTGATTGATATGTACTAGATAATCCTGGATCTAGAATAATAAGTTATCTGGAAATGCGAGAAGAAAAAGACTCTCTCTTTTTTTGGGGCACTCTTTTTGTGTGTGATTACAAGCTGTAATCTGTAAAGACATCGATAGGAATGTCTATTTGAGTATCAATGGTAAGTTGTATAATAGAAGTTGTGACGCAAGCTTGAAAATGGTATGAATAGTGGTACCACTCTTCAGAGAGAAACTCCGAGGTGGGGGCAGTGTCAGGGTGATCCTGACAACATAGTTATTTCTGCTTGGTACCCTGTGCAATAATTGCTTTTATGAGAAACCAAAAAGAGACAGATATTTGCGGGCTAACAGAGAGCCATCAGCAAGGTAATCTGCCTATCCTCCTACTCTCACCATCGTGTTTCAGAGGATAGTGGGATGGGGACTAGGCAGAGAAGCTTTCTGCTCAGAAAGTGACAGTTTTATTTCCTTCTACTGCTTGCCTATATCTGTATGGCGACACTGATGTTATATAACCTTGCAGTGCCGTCGCCCAGATACCAGCCAAGTGAGAGAGGAATGAATAGAAAATTTAGATAAATAGAGAAACGACACAGTTTCTGTGTGTAAATGAGTTTACCAACAAATAGACAGAGATCTGCCGTGCGATTGATACATTGGATACACACTAGCTGTGTGCATAGGAGAAATCTGTTACAATGTATCCACCCGAGAAAAAGTTCAAGGTTAGAGATTGACAGGATATTAGTTCCTATATAGATTCTGCTGTCACCTCATCTTAGATAAGAGGATGAGGGATGAGAGATCTGATAGGATATCTGTCAATTTGGAAGAAAGATAAAGTAAACTCTCTGCTGCTCTGCGTTTAACATGTAGGACCAATCCTGATACTATTACGCATAGCAGGACTTGAACTACCGGTCCCGAGAGTGAGAAGAGTTTATAGCAGTACCAGTTAGCCGCTTCACAGTTAGGTTTAAACAGAGTTATTAAAAAACCTTAATATTTCTAATAGCCTTAAACTATAGTGAGTATTTATTCAATTAATATTGTATAATCCAATTAGCATACAGGAGTTATAAAGTCGATGCTAAGGTATATTAAGCAATGTGGGCTGCGCTATATATCAGCTCAAGGTATGAATAGGTAGAGTAGTATACATTTACATATGATACACACCAGCGGGGTCTATTAGATATAGGATGTTTAGTATAGTTTAAACACCCGGTTACTTATCTGGTGTTGTATTCTCCCGACGTCCCATACGTGGCAGACAGGTCTACAGATCCGGCTGTCAGGGAGAAGGGAGAGAAGGGGAAAGCCGTGCCGCTTGATGCAACAAGCATCAGGTATTAATTAATAGTCCTATTTGGAGTAGCGTAAAGCGGGCTGCAGTTCTTGGAGCAGGCTATCCCTGGGTAGGGCTCCTGTGCCCTCGTACCTCAGATATGTATACTGATCCCTCTGATAGGTGAGGGTGACCGGTTGGTCCGTTTGCGCTGTGTGCCCGGTCTTGAATCAATGTCCCATATGTGACCTGCGGCAGCGTCAGACAAGCTCCAGTCAGCAGGAGCGGATTGCCTCTGGGTAGTTCTCTGTGTGGTGGCGTGGAAAGACGCGTTTCGCCCGTTGAGGGCTTGATCACTTCCTGTGTCACTTTCTGAGCAGAAAGCTTCTCTGCCTAGTCCCCATCCCACTATCCTCTGAAACACGATGGTGAGAGTAGGAGGATAGGCAGATTACCTGGCTGATGGCTCTCTGTTAGCCCGCAAATATCTGTCTCTTTTTGGTTTCTCATAAAAGCAATTATTGCACAGGGTACCAAGCAGAAATAACTATGTTGTAAAATTGTATTACCTACTAAACTAAAACCTTATTTCCGTTACCCACTGCACTTGAGCAAGTGGGATCAATGGTAATAGACCTTATCACTGTAGACCACTCCCTCTAGAAAAATCAAGGGGACAACCATATAAATACTGTGCGCGTTAGACAGCCTCCTGCTAGCCGGAGCACAAAAATTAAGTGTTATATAGGAACTCAGCAAAGTAGCTGAAAATAAGTGTTTCTGTCATTAATAATTAACACTTTCACCTATAATTGTAAGCCATTGAGCACAATTTGAAGTAATCTTCGTATTGAAGACTTCTCCTCTAATTATTATTGGGTTTAACAAGACTCTCTGTGTGGGTTTTATATGTGTAAGTTCGTCTGTATGTTACATGTAATTGTGGAAATATTGTATTTCCTCCTTAGTACCTACACCCGGTTCAGAATTACAACTGAAGGGGTACTATAGGGCTATCTTCTAATTTAAGTAATTACTGCATATAAGTCATATGGAAGCAGTACTTTGTGCAAATGGGTATAGATGTTTAATATCACAGTAATTATCCATTTACATGTTATACGCACAGCCGGTTTCCAAACTGGATTTTATGTAATTTGAATGAGGATACAAATAGTGCACTATATTTATAACCAATGTTCAATGACACAGTAGATACCCTTTATGTATTGAGAACACAGCAGGTTTTCAAGCTGAGTTTAATGCTGTGTACACACGGGACAAACCAGCATGAGATTTTGACTATATAGTCAAAATCATATGGAGATTGTATGCAGATCGCACAGGTTTTTTACCTTGCAATACTGATGCGCACTCCCGTGAGAGCACATATCGAAATCCAGATAGACAGGGCAGCAAGGACTATATAGTGCAAATCTAAAGCTGATTGTATGTAAAAAGTACAGAGATAGCAAAGATTGTATAGCACTCATAGTACTATAAATAGTAATAGTAAATAGTACTATTTGTACTGCTGGGGCACTACTAGTCCCAGCGGGCCCTTTATTGCCCCGCATGCTGGGACTCTTAAGTCCCTGCATGTGGTGCAGGCTTGCTGGGACTTATAGTGCCACAGCAATACACAATAGTTTTTCTATTTTTTACACCAAATATTAGCTCGATGCCCACAGCCCAGGGGTATCGAGGACAGCCGCGGGCTTTAGCATGGGCAGGTAAATTCTGGAGGGGGGGACCCCTGCTTTGGGGGGTCCCCACTTCCCCAGGACCCCTGCTGACCGGTCAGGGGGATGAATGATTTGGCAGGGGGAACTTGTATAAAAAGTTTCCCCCCCGGCTGTGGCATTACCCTGCTGGCTGGTTGGGCCCGGTGCTGGTTCTTGAAATACGGGGGACCTCTACTCATTTTGTCCCCCGTATTTTGGGAACCAGGACCGGCCCTTGAGCCTGGTGCTGGTTTTATGAAATCCAGGGGACCCCTATTTGGTTTGCCCCGTGATTTTATGAAACCAGGACCGGCTCCTTAAGCCCGGGGCTGGTTACACTCAGGAGGGGGGACCTCACGCCGTTGTTTTTTTAATACCAAAAATCGCATGTTTTGAAATGCGCACATTTTCATGACTGAAAATGCGCACATTTCCATGACTTAAAATCGCACCATATCCCAATTTTTCCCGACGAATTCGCATTTAGTTAAATATGCGGATAAAAAGGGAAAAATGCGAGTTCTAAAAGTGTGATTTGCGCCGATATGGTGCGATTTCAAAAAGTGCAATAAAATCGCATACTATTAAATGTCACCCATTGTCTCCAGGGGCAAGTAACTGTTTATTTGTAAGTGAATAGCGTATTTAAGTGTCACTATTCATATGTCAATGTTCCCCATCACGTTTATAAGTTTACAGTATTAAACAGACTTCAAGTATTTCTGCAAGTATATTATTACCACTGATTTACCGCTATTACAACTATATTCAATATGCGGCAGGGCTCTCAGCCCTTATTCAGGTAACTGCCGTCTCTCTCCCTGCCCGTCTTTTTAAATCTGACCTCAGTCGGGCGGGCCTGGGTAAGTTCAGTAGTGTACTATCTTTACTACTTATGACGCTATATTATCTATTAGCGGAACATTCCGTATGAACACTATTGTAATATTCAGTACCCCTATGTGTGTGCCCTGTCTCCCCCTCTCCCCACGTGTGTGCCCCGTCCCCCCTCGGTCCCCCCCATGTGTGCATTGTGCGCTGTGCCCCCCTCAGTGCCCCAAATCAAAATCTGCCGCTTGCAGGAACCCCAGGAGTCAGGATTCGGAACAGCCGGGCGAGAGCAGAGGGCAGCGCGGCTGTTGATGACTCATGCATGAACCGCGGAGGACACCTGCTCTCTCTCTACTCATGACTCCACAGTGAATCCCCCTTAGCTGGAGACCTGGACAAACCCGTGAATGTGTAGTGTGTCGGGACTCAGACGGCAGGAGGTCTCTGAGAAGGAGCTGAAGGATGGAGCAGGGCCCTGGGAGAATGACGGAGCAGCCGCAGCAAGAGGAGGAAGGTGACATATATACCCAGGGCCTAGCGCTTCATCTGCTCATACTGGTGTCCATCACTGTCACACTGTTCTCATTATCCCCATGTGTGCGCTGTCCCCCCTAATTGTCCCCATGTGTGCATTGCTCCCCCCCACACACTGTCCCCATGTGTGCGCTGTCCCCCCTCACTGTCCCCATGTGTGCACTGTGCCTCCATGTGTGCGCGGTCCCCCCTCAGTGCCCCCATGTCTGCGGTTCCCCTCAGTGCCCTACAGTGAACCTTCTACACACTGGGTGTCATGCTCATCGCCAGGGGTCTCATGGTATGGGTGTCTCCATTGCCAGGGCTTTCATGCTCTGGGACAGGTGTCATACTCGTTGCCAGGGGTTTGTAATGCTTGTAGCCAGGGGTAATGTTCGTTGCCAGTGTTATTATTAAACATTTTTAAAAATCCAATTGTTATTCTTACAGTAAAATTTTACATTTCTGAATTAAAAAAATAAATTGAAAAAAAGCGGTGAAATTCCATAGACAAAAAACCTTACGGTTTTACATGTCCCATTAAGGCTTCTAACACATGATCTGGCATTTCAGAAACATGCTGTAACTCTTCCACTCAAACGCCAAAAAGCAATGAAATTCCGATCATTAAGGCTGACGCCTTAATGGACGTGTTCCTTGCGCAGTACAGATATGGTACGCCATCACAGCCTGTGGGTAAGTGCAGATTCAGCACTCACAGAGTGAGATTGCTGTCACTCACACAATGGTGGAGCTGCTAATTCACAGATTTGTGTGCTCATTGGAATACACACATGCAGTCTATGCAACTGAAGGTCTGAGCAGTTATGTGGCGCACTCATCCTAATACTGTAAGTACCCGCAATCATCTAAAACTGTCTAGCCCACTGAATTACTATAGTGTTCATTCTAGCACCTGCCATCTTTGAAAACCTATGCAGTGCCTCTTCCCTGCCTGGGGTGTAGCTGTCTGCTGTAGTGCTTCGAGAACAGTGTGGTCTGTATATCAGCACTGCAAACCAGACCTGTGCTAGAAACACTTCAGCAGACAGCAATACCCCAGACAGGGTAGAGGAACTGCATGGGTTTTCAAAGATGGCAGGTGGTAGAATAAACACTATTACTAGAACTATCCCACTGAGGGTCCAACATCTTTCACACTTACTACATATATCCATTTCATTTAGTATTCACATGCAGTTACCAGAAACATCTTTCATAATTGCAAAAAGTATAATACTCCCAACTACTGTGCATCTACACTTTCTTCTCCTATACGCCTTCATGCTGTTCTGTCTTCCCTGATACCTACTGCTGTGTGTATTGCCTCATCTGCACCAATGTGTCTTTCCCCATCTGCGCTGCCCTGTCTTTCCACACCGATGCCACTCTTTTTCTTTCTATCTGTGCCAATGCATCCCAGTCTATTAGTGATACTCTGTACCCCCTCCATCCATGCTGCTCTGCCCTTCTCATCCATGCCACAGTTTCCTTCCATCTATACTGCTATCTCTCTCCTATCTGGTCCACTGTCTTTTCTCCAACTGCTTCACTGTTTCCCACCCAATCGCATCACTCTGTCTTACCTCCCCCAATCTGTGCCACTGTTTTCCACCCATCCGCATTTGTTAGTCTCCCATCAATGCTGCTTAGCCTTTCCACCATCTACGCATTTCTATTCCTCAACTGCACCACACTGTCTCCTCCCCCAATCAACACCACTTTTACCCCATCCTTTCGGCTCTGTTTACTGCTCAGACCTTCAGTTGCATAGACTGCATGTGTGTATTCCAATGAGCACACAAATCTGTGAATTAGCAGCTCCACCATTGTGTGAGTGACAGCAATCTCACTCTGTGAGAGTGCTGAATCTGCACTTACCCACAGGCTGTGATGGCGTACCATATCTGTACTGCGCAAGGAACACGTCCATTAAGGCGCCAGCCTTAATGATCGGAATTTCATTGCTTTTTGGCGTTTGAGTGGAAGAGTTACAGCATGTTTCTGAAATGTCAGATCATGTGTTAGAAGCCTTAATGGGACATGTAAAACCGTAAGGTTTTTTGTCTATGGAATATATATATATATATATATATATATATATATATATATATATATATATATATATATATATATATATAGATAGATAGATAAGACGGCACTCCAAAGTACATAATAGCATAGGTGGCGGTGCAGGGTCCATAAACAATTGATAATAACACTCACCCAGCCTCCAAGAAGGATAGGAAAGGACCAGCACTCACAGGTTTTTCTTCAACAAACCTGTGAGTGCTGGTCCTTTCCTACCCCTAAAAGACTGAGCACCTATCTTTCCTACTCTGTATCCAGATTGGACAGCAATCTGACCGTACAGACCTTACAATTTACGAATTACACTTTTTTGCAATTTGCTTGAATATTGAATAGCAATTTTTTCTCATATCTGCACACCTCTCCAACACGCGGAGGCAGACTGACAAAGTGTGCAAACTACATTATCTGGTCTAATGTCAACCACCACTGGACTGGATTTGGCATCCACGCTACTTTTTTCAGATGCAGACAGAGAGAGGATACTGTTTGCTGATACTGATACTCTTGCATTCAACAAGGATAGCCCGGAGGAAGCATATCAGGACTTGCTTAAATTAAGCAAGCGTGAAATTGAGCTTGAACTGCACGGCCTTACACTCTCCCAATATTACAAGGAGCAATTAATTCCTAGATGGTTCAGGTTGCATAACCAACCCACACTAGGATGACACAATAATGACTTCTGTTTAAAATGGTGCAACATTTTAAATAGATGCTCACAAGACCTAATGCTCCTGGTCATTGAGCAAACTGGCTCTGATCTAGCTGCTATTAAAGGGGAGATTGGTGATCTACACCAGACTGAACCTTACAAAGCACTCCATGCCCCTGAGTGCGATTTACTAAAAAAAACTGGACACTGAGCTAACTAAATACAGAGAGAACCTATTGAAATTTAAGAAAACGAAATATAAGCAAGTCAAGCTTGATTATAAGGAAAACAGAGTTTACACTTGGTATTCAAGGATTGAAAGTCGACGGCCGCGTCAACAATACAGAAGAGGCACAGCGAGACGCCCCAACACCCAATTCACAGACATTGAAACCCACACTTCTGCCAGCGATTCTGACGCTCCATCTACTTCTGGACAAGACACACAATACCTCAACAGAGCAGACAGACCAAGGCGCCCCCCAAAAAACCTGCTATACCCACCCGCAGGGGTGGGCGAAAAAGACAGACGTCGGGGCAACAAAAACCAACAGGGTCCGTGATCTTCAATTTGTCCAAACACCTACTCTCCCCGGCTGAAATTTCCTTATTAAACAAAGGACTTTCTTTTGTGCCCACCCTCACCCAAGAGGGCTTTGGGTGGCAAGTAGACATGTACAAACTAGGAAGGCAGCTGAGATTGAGGGACCACTTTCAAAGATTCCCCACCCCTCCCAACATAGGAAGGACGGATATTGGGGCCAGCACTCTGAAAAAGCGTAGTACATTTGACCCACCAACCCTTAACGCCTCAATCAACACCTTCATGCGTGTCCTCAAAAGAGATACAAGTCCATACATAGACAAACAGAAGATTTCATACTACAACATCAGCAAAATGGAGAAAGCAGCAATCAGAACCCTTCAAGAAGACAAAGAACTCATAATTAGGGCAGCTGACAAAGGTGGGGGCATCGTATTAATGGATTACTCGTACTATGTCAAGGAAGCACACAATCAACTATCGGATTCGAACTGCTACCTGTCACTTGATCGTGACCCCACTTGGGGATTCAAGAAGGAGATCGACAGCATTATCCAATTGGGCCTAGCTAACCTCTACATCAGCAAGGAGACCGCCGAATTTCTCACTCAAACACATCCAGTAATACCCATTCTGTATACCCTCCCCAAGGTTCATAAAACTCTGATTGACCCCCCAGGTCGCCCCATCATCTCGGCCAGGGGGTCTCTATGTCAACCTCTCTCTCAGCTAGTGGATTTTCACCTACAACCTGTGGTACAACATACAGCAAGCTTTATACAAAATACCTCAGACTTCCTGCGCAAACTGAACAACGTTAAGGACCTACCGCAAGACACTCTGCTGGTGACACTGGACGTCTCCAGTCTCTACACCAGCATCCCCCACGACCTAGGAATTCAAGCCAGTAGAGACATGATCACCAACAACATACACTACCATGGGCCACCGGTGGAGTACATCTCCCTTCTAATGAATATAATTTTGAACAAAAATTATTTTTTATTTCAAAACAGATTTTACTTACAGCGCCAAGGGACGGCGATGGGGTCCAACATGGCCCCATCGTACGCCAATCTATTTATGGCGACATTTGAAAAAACACACATCAGCGGCAACCAACGGTTCAATAAATACATCAAATTATACGTGAGGTATATTGATGACCTGTTTTTCTTATGGACTGGTGGTGAAAAAGAGTTAATACGTTTCATCGATTATCTGAATACAATTCCGGGTACCATAAGATTTACGAGCAACTTCAGTTATCACAGCATCAGTTTTTTAGATGTCACAATTACCCTACACAACAGGGTTTTGTCCACAACAATCTTTTCGAAAACAACTGACAAAAACTCATTGCTACATGCGGACAGTTTTCACCCGCATGCATTGAAGAAAGGTTTACCTTATTCACAATTGTTAAGGGTCTGTAGAGTGAACTCTGACCCTCTGACTCTCAAAGATGCCCTTGCCGCTATGTGTGTTCGTTTCCTGGATAGGGGCTATAACAAACACGATGTGGAAGATGCAATGAACAGAGTGTCCCTGCTTGACAGAAATGATCTGCTCGCAACAACTGAGAAAAACCCTGACAGTGCCAACAGATTAAACTTCTGTAGCACATATACAGTGGCCTCTAAATTTGTGAAAAAGACCATATTGGAACACTGGCATCTGCTTGCTAGTGACCCCACTCTACAACCAGTACTCCACACCCCACCGAGATTTGCCTACAGAAGGGGCCCCAATCTCAAAGACATGCTGGAGGTTACTGACCCTTCATCTAACATTGTCAAACCAACTAACTGGCTCACACGAAAGAATGGTGTCTACAAATGCGCAGGTTGCGCTAATTGCCAATTCCTTGTCACAGGAGAGTCATTCAGCAATCCAGCTAATGGAGAAAAATTCTCCCTTAGACACAAACTCGACTGTAACAGTAGATTTGTAGTCTATGCCCTCTTATGTCCATGCCAATTGATTTATGTGGGCAAGACAATCAGAACTATTAAAGAAAGATTAAGTCAACACAGATCTTCAATCAAAAAAAGTCTCTCACCCGCAGTTGATAACCTGGATCTCAAAAATCTGCCAGTGGCTAGACATTTTCTTGATAAAAAACACAATATTGGCCAATTGAAGTGTCACATCATTGACCACATACCCCCGTTACGAAGAGGGGGTGACCGAGAGAAACTCCTGCTGCAGAGAGAACTCAAATGGATCTACCGTTTGAACACACTTGCTCCGCACGGACTCAACGAAGATTTCAAAATGGGGTGCTTTCTTTAAGCTACTAACGGTACTGAGGTGTACCACTAAGCCCCATCATCTATATTTATTCCCTCCTTTCTGCACACTCACACCCATAAGCCCGGTCCCTTAAAGTATGCCACAGGATGGGTCTCTCTTACATGGCTTTCCATCCAGCCTGCACTTAGCGGCACCTGACATTTGAGTTACAATGGGGGATGGGTGACATGAGCCAGCGATGGTCTCATTGTCACAAACCTTCTTCATTTTTTAATTACATCCATGCGCAATGATTATACATATTCTTTATGTACAGTGGTGAAACATTAACCACTCCATCATGTCCAGCTATATGCCCATCCCTGATACATTGCGGTTATGACTAATTGACACGGCAGTGTGTCGCCCGCTCTATTTGAACATTGACTACAGGGATAGGATGCACCAGACAGCGCAGATTGGCGTGGTGCCCAAACATGCTTCTGGACATTGACTGTCATCTTGCGGATTACATCATAGTCGACACTGTCTAGTGTCGCCCCAGACTCTCTCATTATACCTGGAACTGATGTTTTGAAATTGTTATTACTGCTTGACTCGGGGACACTACCCCTGCCCGTGCCGCCGTGCACAGTGTGAATTCCTCCTGATTATGTACAATAATAACTGTAACGATTTGGACACCGCCGTGTGTTGCAACATAGACCCGTCAATGTGATGTACATCCTAGCGCTGACAGTTGCCGCCGCCGCGCACTGTCTGAGCGCAGTGGACATACGGACTTACTGCATAATGTGTTTGGTGTCACTTTTTTTGTACATGTCGACCTCCTTCGGTTCACGCTCCACGGTGTATTGAATAGACACTTAGATCCCTGACAATCTCTCCTTCACGTTAGAGCCACTCTCCCTCCACACATGGCTAAGACGGACCTTTCCACTTCTGCTGGGTCACTCTTATATTTTACACTTCCCGTTTGCACATTCTGTACAGCTACCAGCCCGTGTTGGTGATTAGATACACAGGCTATCTCGGTAACACAGGCACACGTCACAGGGATTCCCCAATGACGCGCGCAGACACACATCCTCGACAGCGTCATCTGACAGGCGCTGTATGCTCAGTTGCGAGGTGCTGATTGACAGCTCCCCATTTGAATTGTACTGGGCGGATTTGGCGCCCGTTTTTCAGCTATTTAAATGTGTTCAGTGTTACCCTGATGCACCCCTGATGAAGACTGGTTAGGTATCCAGTGGAAACGGCTGTTGGGTCAGCCTGCTTGTAACTTATCATGCTGTGAAAACGCAATACAAACCTTTTTCTTCAACAAACCTGTGAGTGCTGGTCCTTTCCTATCCTTCTTGGAGGCTGGGTGAGTGTTATTATATATATATATATATATAACAATGAAAGAACTGGGCACTCAGGGACTCAATGGAAGTAGTGAATAAAGGACTAGGCTTTAATCCTTAGTCTACGTTTCGGGGTCTCCCCTATCGTCAGTACAAAAAACAGATGTGTTTTTTTACCCAAGGCTGCAAGGCTTGCACAGCTGGCACCGGGGCAAGCTACAACCTGGGCTCAACGCAAGCCCTGGGTGCCGATTCACACGCCTGGATATATATATATATGGGGAAGAAAAGATGTATGGCGCCACTTATGTCCTCAGACTGTCCGGATATGATACAGTTTTAATGTACACTGGTATCCCTTGTTAAAAAACAAAGGGAAGTCAGCTAGCCTCTAAAAAGGGACACCTTGGTAAGGGGTGCCACAATAGAAATTTACAAATGGTTGGAATAGAGGAACAGCGACAATAAATACCTATGTACTAGGAAACTTTTTATAATAAAAAAGTTTTATTTGATACAAAAAGGTGCACAATAGCACCAAAAAAGGGGGGGAACAGGCAATAATACAGATACAAGTTCTATAGAAAAAACAATAGAAAATTGGTAATTTGCCGCCGTGCACAGTGTGCAATTGGTAAATTGGTAAAATGCGGCAATGTTACTTAAAAAGCCTACACTTGGTGAGTGCTAAAAAATGAGTGCTAAAAAATGAAGGAGGGGAAATTTTTATGCTAAAAAAAAAAAAAAAAAAAAAAAAAAAAAAAAATTTTAAAATTTTTTTTTTTCTTATATATGATATACACTTTAAAAAGTCTAAAAAGTGAATAACTTAACTTAGTGGAGGAGTCAGCAGGCTCTGCCCAACGCGTTTCGTCTTAGAAGACTTCTTCAAGGGGTGATGGAGAGATGTGTATGGGGCTCTATTTATACTACTATGCCTAGTGCACATGGTAATGAGGTCACATCCTGTGGGATGTGGCCTCCGTTTTCATGATTAAGTGTATCAGACGGAATTTCATCCTCTTAACATAGTTGCTAGGGAGGTTATCTGCCCTTTAGCTTATAGTTACAGAAACCGCGAAATAAACATAGAAAACATAAAAGAAATGAGACATATTGCTTGATTGGGGGATGCGCGTCCCCACTTCCGGTAGGCGGACGTCACTTCCGCCCCGTTTCCTGTGTGGGGATAGTTCATTTCACTGGGCGTCTTCCGCCCTTCTACAGCGGATGTGCTGTTCTGCCACACTTCCTGGTCTTGAGCGCTGTGCACGGGTTGGCTATGGCGGCTGTCATTCAGATTCGTAGTTGTGATGCACGCTGTATCAGCTCTGAGATAGATTTTGTCTCTGCTCGGCGGCCATTTTTCCGGGGACTTTTAAGGATTTATGCATTGAGAAGCAGCCATCTTAGTGGGTTCTTTATGCGGACATTTGGATTCACTGGGTTTTGTTCATACTTTCGTTTTATATCGATTTCGTATGGTACATGAAAATATAAGATGTATCAAGTTAGTATTTGTATTTTGGACGTTTGCACAAGTTAATTTCATCTGACTTAGTAGCAATATTTATAACCATAGTATATACCAATATTAATAGCGATGTCTAGCAGCAGCATTGTACACAAAAATTTCTTTACATGATTATAACAGTATTTGATGTGAATAAATAAGTAAAAAATAATAAGTAAACAATATTTACATAAGCAGCGAATTAGTATGACAGAGTGTTTAATAAATTATAATGAGTGATGTAGAGGAAATATTACATATAAATATTTAATAAATACATAATAGGAAGTGCTTATAAATGACACTGGTGTGAGTGGACCAGGTGATTAGACTTAATTTGATGAGTGTCTATATATGACTATTTATTTGTAAGATATCTATCCGTGAGAGAGATCGGTGGTTTAGGTGACAGGTATAAAGGTGAGATATATAAAGAGGTGAGCAAGTATGTGTGCACTGAGCCTTGGTACTTTAATTTTGTCCTTATCTCGAGGTTCCTTATTTCTTTCACCCAGTATGCTAAAAACATCTAAGCCCTCCTCAAAACTACCCAAATGCAAAGGGTCCTATAAATGCGGGAAATGTGTGATCTGTAAATACCTTCATCCTAACAGAAAACAATTCACAGACATTGGGGACAAGAATGAATTCCAGATTAAGGATTTTATGAACTGCAACTCTACCTCCGTTATATACCTACTGGAATGTACGTGTGGAAAGAAATACGTAGGGAAAACCAAACGCCCACTTAAAATCAGGATTCAAGAGCACGTAAGGAGCATCAAAAACCAGGGACGTGCAGTCAGGGGAGGCAGGGGAGGCAGAGCCTACCCTGTCATTAGTGATAGCCATAATAAAATAATACAAAGAATATACTTATGACACATATTATGTGTCATAAGTATCTGCTTTATATTAATCTATTAATTTTAACACTATAATGTGTTGCTTTACTGATATGAAGGCACCTAGAGCGGTGCCTCAAGCTGTCAATGTTAATGTTTAAGAACAAGGGGCGGGCAGGGGGCTGGGCTAAGCACCAGGTTGCAAAAGCACATTAAAAAACCCTCTATAAGCGGCACCTATAGCGGTGCCTCGGGGACAGGGTCATGCTTTGAAAGCACGCCCCTGTCAGTGAAGCAGCTGCGATTGGTTAGCGCAGCAGAAGAACGCCAGCTACACTGTGTACAGACATACCCCCCCCTTCCCCACAAGGCGGGTGCACGGACCTCCACATTCTCCCCCCACCCGCTGGCTGCACACCCAACCCTCTCCCTTCTCCCCTGGCGTGCACATGATGAAAACTCCCCCCCACCTCCTTCCCCATCCGGCGGGTGAACAAACCTCCGCGCCCCCCCTCTTCCTCACCCGGCAGCTGCACGGACACCCGCACCTCTCCCGGTGTGCGCATAGTGAAAGTAACCCCCGCACCCCCTTCCCCACCCACCGGCTGAACGAACACCTCTGCTGTGTGCTCCAAGCATGGGGGCCGCTGTCAGCAGCTAAACGCAGGGGACATCCACCCGAAGAACTGAGGAGCCATCCCTGCCCGGAGCCTGAGCCGTAAGTGACAGCCCCAGGACAGGGACTGGTCAGACGGGACACAGCCAGAGACGGGATTTTACCGGTAAGTGGGAGCGCGCGCGGGGGGGGGGGGGAACAATCTGCGCTGTTCAATGTTGACATTCCTTAGCCCCTACAACCATAAAATCACCACAAACCTGTGTATTTCTAAACTTTTCACAACTGCTGTTCCTGCCCAAAAAGTATTCCGTTCTGAACCAAGGTCTGCTCCCTCACAACAGCAGCTGTACTTGCCCTCTACCCTGAACCCCCCTGTTAATCTTTTGCTGTATGCATCTGCACCTGTTGAACAATTGCCCAGTAATGTTAATAAACTGATCCTCAGCATCTCCTGTGCAGCAAAATATCAATTAGCATGTAGGGGGGGGGGGGGGTCCAGGTGGGGCAGAAGAGCAAATTCTTGCTGTTGGCAGTGCAGATCACTGCAGGGTGAAGGTGTCAGCCCCGCTGGTGCTGTCACTGATCCCACTGTTGTATTGTTCTGGGAAGGGATACAAGTTGGTCATAAAACCATGTGGGGGCCTAGGGATATGTGTAAGGGGCATTCTGCGTAGAACGACCTTTAATAATGTGGGGCATATGTAAAGGGAACTATGTGTATATGTGAATTTAATAATGTGGGGCATATGTGTATGGGGCATTATATGTCATTTGTATAAGGGCAATAATAATGTGGGGCATATGTGTATGGGGCATTATATGTCATGTGTATAAGGGCATTAATAATGTGGGGCATGTGTGAATGGGGCATTATATGTCATGTGTATAAGGGCATTAATAATGTGGGGCATATGTGAATGGGGCATTATATGTCATGTGTATAAGGGCATTAATAATGTGGGGCATATGTGAATGGGGCATTATATGTCATGTGTATAAGGGCATTAATAATGTGGGGCATAGATGTACGGGGCAATTTTGTGTACAGGCTATAAAAAAGTGGGTCATACAGTAGGTATAACGGGCATTATGGGAGAAAGAGCATTAATTAATTAAGATACAGTTTGTGTATGGGGGAATTATTATTGTATTTGTAGTATGGCATAATGTGTAAAATGCATTAATAAGGTGTGCCATATGTGTAAGGGCCTTTATTGTAAAGCAATATATGTATAAGGACATTACTAGTGTGTGACATTGTCTGCATATGGTGTATTACTGCTGCATACTGCGTATAAGGGTACGACTGTGGAGGTTGAGCGCAGTGGCATAACTACCACAGGTGCAGGGGATGTGGCTGCTATGGCACCCTTGATGTGTGTAGGACCCACCGCTCCATAGCACCGTCATGCTGCTGCCAGTGCCTCACCAACCACTGATCTCACCGCACGTCACTGTCAAAAACAAACTTGACAACCATGCTGTTCCCAGACATTTTTTAGCAACCCACAAATCCAACCCGGAGGATATGACATTCAAAGCGATTGAACATGTCCAGCTGGGAGAAAGAGGAGGCGATCTGGCAAAGAAACTTTCCCAAAGGGAGATGTATTGGATATTTCAGCTCCAGACACTACACCCCAATGGTCTAAATGAGGGATACGAAATTGCCCCGTTCCTGTAAAGGTCCTGTAACCTTCCCTTGAGATGAACCTTACCCCTTCCACACAAGCACACCACACCCCACTCTATCCTTCTTTGTTTTTCCTCCTTATTTCTTCATCCTTTATCCTTCTATACACCATAGTCACTCTCTGAGCAAATAGGTACCCAAGTCCGAGAGGATTCCAGAATCAAAAGAGATTACAGTCATACCACACTGGCAATGCCCAATCTCGTCCGATCTTGGCAGCCAAGCAGTGTCTGGGCCTGTCCAGTATCAGGACAGGAGACTACCTGAGAAGAATAGGTACTGTAATGAAAGAAATAAGGAACCTCGAGATAAGGACAAAATTAAAGTACCAAGGCTCAGTGCACACATACTTGCTCACCTCTTTATATATCTCACCTTTATACCTGTCACCTAAACCACCGATCTCTCTCACGGATAGATATCTTACAAATAAATAGTCATATATAGACACTCATCAAATTAAGTCTAATCACCTGGTCCACTCACACCAGTGTCATTTATAAGCACTTCCTATTATGTATTTATTAAATATTTATATGTAATATTTCCTCTACATCACTCATTATAATTTATTAAACACTCTGTCATACTAATTCGCTGCTTATGTAAATATTGTTTACTTATTATTTTTTACTTATTTATTCACATCAAATACTGTTATAATCATGTAAAGAAATTTTTGTGTACAATGCTGCTGCTAGACATCGCTATTAATATTGGTATATACTATGGTTATAAATATTGCTACTAAGTCAGATGAAATTAACTTGTGCAAACGTCCAAAATACAAATACTAACTTGATACATCTTATATTTTCATGTACCATACGAAATCGATATAAAACGAAAGTATGAACAAAACCCAGTGAATCCAAATGTCCGCATAAAGAACCCACTAAGATGGCTGCTTCTCAATGCATAAATCCTTAAAAGTCCCCGGAAAAATGGCCGCCGAGCAGAGACAAAATCTATCTCAGAGCTGATACAGCGTGCATCACAACTACGAATCTGAATGACAGCCGCCATAGCCAACCCGTGCACAGCGCTCAAGACCAGGAAGTGTGGCAGAACAGCACATCCGCTGTAGAAGGGCGGAAGACGCCCAGTGAAATGAACTATCCCCACACAGGAAACGGGGCGGAAGTGACGTCCGCCTACCGGAAGTGGGGACGCGCATCCCCCAATCAAGCAATATGTCTCATTTCTTTTATGTTTTCTATGTTTATTTCGCGGTTTCTGTAACTATAAGCTAAAGGGCAGATAACCTCCCTAGCAACTATGTTAAGAGGATGAAATTCCGTCTGATACACTTAATCATGAAAACGGAGGCCACATCCTACAGGATGTGACCTCATTACCATGTGCACTAGGCATAGTAGTATAAATAGAGCCCCATACACATCTCTCCATCACCCCTTGAAGAAGTCTTCTAAGACGAAACGCGTTGGGCAGAGCCTGCTGACTCCTCCACTAAGTTAAGTTATTCACTTTTTAGACTTTTTAAAGTGTATATCATATATAAGAAAAAAAAAATTTTTAAAATTTTTTTTTTTTTTTTTTTAGCATAAAAATTTCCCCTCCTTCATTTTTTAGCACTCATTTTTTAGCACTCACCAAGTGTAGGCTTTTTAAGTAACATTGCCGCATTTTACCAATTTTCTATTGTTTTTTCTATAGAACTTGTATCTGTATTATTGCCTGTTCCCCCCCTTTTTTGGTGCTATTGTGCACCTTTTTGTATCAAATAAAACTTTTTTATTATAAAAAGTTTCCTAGTACATAGGTATTTATTGTCGCTGTTCCTCTATTCCAACCATTTGTATATATATATATATATATATATATATAAAAAAATAATATATATATTATCGTATGTACTTTGATGCTGAGAAGTGAGGATGACTTATTGGCTATACAATTCCAGTATTCACACCATAAGTGAAAAAGAGTTTTTAAGGCCAAAAGATCAAAATTGAGTCTGACATACAAAAGGGTGGTATGCAATGTACCGCAGCTATTTCCAACATGGGAAATAGCGTGCGGCTCCCTAATTAATGCTCTCTTTAGTGAAAGCATTGAAGCAGGTTCACGGCAAAACGGGCACAACTTTAGAAGCTGATGGTCCGTTCTGCTGATTACGACCATGGGTTGTCACGATTCTGGCCGCAGATCACCAATTCACAGCCGTTTTTGCAGCCACGCCCCCTTTGCACTGAGTGGCAGATGGGACATTGAATCCCGTCTGTCGTTCTGCGGTCGATCAGACCGCAAATGGGCCAGGATTACAGCTGTCGGCAGGGGTTGACAGCCATGATCCCAGATTGCATACCCCCCAAAGTATTTTATTAATTTCTGCTATCTTAATCATGACTAATTGGAAATGAAAATAACATGATTATACAACTAAAATAATCCATTACCTCCTGTTTATTTTTGCATACACCTAATGTCTTGGACAAACAATTCCTGAAACTCTTCAGTAATGGTGTTTTCAATGAATGCTTGGCATACATTCCAGCTTTCTGCATTTTCTTCCGCACAATAACCGTCCATTTAGACCTAATGGTTGTGTTTGAGAATAAACATAGAATGTGATGGCAGCTAAAAACACTTGGTCCATCTAGTCTTTCCCTTGGTTTACTCATTTGGTAACTTCAACTCTATTTGGTCCTTATTTCATTGTAAATATATTCGGCCAAAATCTACTAAGATGTTTATTCTGCTTCACATGTGATGGTGCTATGGCCAACCAATCAGATCCTGTCTACTATCTTCTACAGGGTGCTAAATATATAAGCAGTAGAATCTGATTGGCTGCCCATAGCAGCATCACATGTGAAGTAGAATACACATCTTAGTAAATTTTCCCCATTCATGTCTATCCCAAGCATGTTTAAATTCACACATTAAATGATGTAGAGCTCTAACGATGTGACACAGCAATGTACACTGGACTTTGCACATCTCTGGTCATTTGCCGATGTGCAAATGATTTGATCACAGAATAACTTAGCAATTTCACGATGTGGCTATACTGTATATAGCACTGGTTTTGCCTATCATTTTCGCTAATCCAAGGCACCCATGTAATAGCCTCATTGCACCCCAGGATATCTAGACACACAGTTTGGAAACCACTGCTTTTTAGTAATGTATTCTTTTTTTATTGCTTTAAGCATGTATCTACAAGGATAAATCATGCCACATGCACCTAAAAACATATTTAAAATTCGCCCTTACCTTACACAAGACACTGCAAAAACTCTAATCCATGCTCTCATCATCTCACGCATTGATTATTGCAATAGTCTCCTTATTGGCCTTCCCCAATACAGACTCTCACCACTACAGTCCATTATGAATGCAGCTGCAAGGGTAATCTTCCTAGCCAGACGTTCATCGTCTGCAACGCTACTCTGTCAGTCACTTCATTGGTTACCTGTGTTCTACCGTATTCAATACAATTTTTTTTTACTTACACACAAAGCCATAAACCAAACTACACCAACATACACCTCTTCTCTTATCTCAAAATATCATCCAACCCGACCTCTACGCTCCTCACAAGATCTGCATCTCTCATCCACACTCATTACCCGCTCCCATTCCCGACTGCAGGACTTTCTTCGGGCTGCACCCACTCTGTGGAATGCCCTCCCAAGCACAATAAGACTCTTCTCCAGTCTCCAAACCTATAAGCGTTCCCTGAAGACTCATCTCTTCAGGCAAGCTTATCAAATTCCAGAACCAGTCATAGAACCTTGCGTTCTGGTGGAATCGATGCAATAAAGAATACAGTATCTATCCTTATGTATCAATGCCTATTTCCCTATAGATTGTAAGCTTGCGAGCAGGGCCCTCCTACATTTTGACTGTCTGTAAATACCCTGTTTTGTTGTATCACTGTCTCCTATGTAAGGCGCAACGGAATATGCTGTGCTATATAAGAAACTGTTAATAAATAATAATAATAATAATAATAATAATACATACGTGAATGATTCATCCTTTAATTCAGAGAATGAGTCCTCAACATCTTTCCTTTCCTCTTCTTCATCACAGGTGTTTGCAGCTGCTTTCAAAGCCGATACTTCTTTATGGGCTATCATAGATGTTGAACTGGATGCACATGTATCAAGAATAAAAGTTACTCAACATTATAAATCCATAATTGTGCCTATAACAGTATATAGGTCATGCTTACCTTGATGTTAGTATGGGCTTATTTCTCACAATATAGCCCTTTGACTCTAAATAGATAACCCTGCTGTCAGTGCCCTGTAATCTAGCCAATTCCTCATAATCAAGAGTTATTGTTTTCTTCAGGAATGAAATTGCTCTTGAACGGGCTTTATCAGAAATGTGTTTAATTTCTGCATCTGAGGCCCCTTTTATGCATTTATTCCTGAGATGTGTGCTTAGGGCTGTATATGTCTTCAGGCAAAACTCACAGACCAGAGGTGTTCTTCTTACACTGTAAAGGAAGATGTAGTTTCATTATAAATAGGCAGACAACTTGTTAAGTAAAAAACAAAAGGAATCTCAATCCACTTACATCTGTTTCTTATTCTCCATGATACCAATAACATCTGAGGAGATCAGATAAGCATTTGTTGGCTAATTAGGTCGTAACTGTTATCTGCCTTTTACATTCTCTGTTTTTACCTTTAAGAATCTCCTCCCATCCCCCAAAATAGCATTCCAACATCCTACATGGGAGGAAATGTGTCCCACCACTGTTATATCCTATTCAAGGAAAATGCATGTTGTAGGAGCTATTAATACAAAACATACAAGAACAGATTTATTTATTTATTAACAGTTTCTTATATAGCGCATACATATTCCGCAGCGCTGTACAAAGTACAGTTATGAGCAAAAACACATAAAAAATTACAGTACAAGACAGTTTAGGACAAGTACATTTATTATTATTTATTTATTTATTAACAGTTTCTTATATAGCGCACACAGATTCCGCAGCGCTTTACAGAGCATAGTTATTAGCAAAAACACATAACAAATTACAGCACAAGACAGTTTAGGACAAGTACATGGTTAATACAGATAGTTGCATCAGGGGACAGGACACTGAAGCAATTATCAGGGTGGAAGAGGATTAAAAGGCACATGAGGAGAGAGGGCCCTGCTCGTGAGAGCTTACATTCTAAAGATAATTGATAATATGCATTTTATACAAACACAATGTGCCCACATCTATATTTATAGCGATTTACTATAAGCGATTTGCTTAGAGCTTCCCAGAGTCTAGATTTATTTATTATGTATTTCATTTATTTATATAGCGCACACATATTCTGCAGCGCTATACAGAGGATATTTGCCCATTCACATCATTCCCTGCCCCAGTGGAGATCACAATCCATATTTTCTACCAAATGACAATTTATATTTCTACACTGACATTCTAGGGTTCATTATGTTGGCAGCCAATTAACCCATACCTCATAACTTTTCTTACCTGGAAGGAGGGACAGCCACGCGCGTCCAAAAATAGGGGGCATGGGCAGGCTTAGCAAGAAGAGTGTGTATCCTAAAATCACATCATTCTTGCAAGACCCTTATTTTCGGTGCTCTGGGAACTTGACCAGCGGCTCTGTAAGCTGCTGGCTAGCCCCCAGCCTCTTTGCGGCAGAAATAGATGCTGTGCGCATGCGTATTTACTGGATTGCAGGGGGGACTCCCAACTATGCCCCCCCACGTGGCACTGCCTTCTCCTGTGGTATGTGGGACAGTTGGGAGGTATGAATTAACCTATCAGTATATTTCAGTTGTGGGAGGAAACCAGAGTACCAGAAGGAATCCCGCGCAAGCACGGGGAGAATATACAGACTCCACACAGTAATAGCTATGGTGGGAATCGAACCCATGACATCAGTGCTGTGAGACAGTAATGTTAACCCTTAGGCCATCCATACTGCCATTTTCTGACTATATGGATGTTGCTGTTTGGATAATGACATATCATACTCAACCCGACAGGAACAGAGAATATAGACTGAAAAATGGAGACAGAGATTTTTTTTTTTTTTTTTTTTATTCTAGAAGGCAGGATTTAGTTTAGGGGGATGGGTGCATTCCACAAGCACCATCATGTTTGAAAAAACATTACAAGTTGCTTCCATTTCAGCATGGATAAGAGGAGAAAGTATGTATGTGTATCTCTCTGTTAATTTTAGAAAACATATTATAATGATGTCTGCTTTACTGTATGAAGGTTTATTTTTAATTTATTTTCTGTCTAACTAGGCATCTGTTATGTATTAGAGGCTCATAGTGTTAATAATAATTATTGTAATTATATAAACTATAATTTTAGCTATAAGCACAGAATTCTATTGTGCTTTATTTATTTCTTTATTTATTAACAGTTTCTTATATAGCGCAGCAGATTCTGTTACAGCGTCTTATATAGCGCAGCAGATTCCGTAACAGCGTCTTATATAGCGCAGCAGATTCTGTTACAGTGTCTTATATAGCACAGCAGATTCCGTTACAGCGTCTTATATAGCGCAGCAGATTCCGTTACAGTGTGTTATATAGCGCAGCAGATTCCGTTACAGTGTCTTATATAGCGCAGCAGATTCCATTACAGTGTCTTATATAGTGCAGCAGATTCCGTTACAGTGTCTTATATAGCGCAGCAGATTCTGTTACAGCGTCTTATATAGCGCAGCAGATTCCGTTACAATGTCTTATATAGCGCAGCAGATTCCGTTACAGTGTCTTATATAGCGCAGCAGATTCTGTTACAGCGTCTTATATAGCGCAGCAGATTCTGTTACAGCGTCTTATATAGCGCAGCAGATTCCGTTACAGTGTCTTATATAGCGCAGCAGATTCCGTTACAGTGTCTTATATAGCAGCAGCAGATTCCGTTACAGTGTCTTATATAGCGCAGCAGATTCCGTTACAGTGTCTTATATAACGTAGCAGATTCTGTTACAGTGTCTTATATAGCGCAGCAGATTCCGTTACAGCGTCTTATATAACGTAGCAGATTCTGTTACAGTGTCTTATATAGAGCAGCAGATTCCGTTACAGCGTCTTATATAGCGCAGCAGATTCCGTTACAGCGTCTTATATAGTGCAGCAGATTCCGTTACAGCGTCTTATATAGCGCAGCAGATTCTGTTACAGTGCCTTATATAGCGCAGCAGATTCCGGTACAGTGTCTTATATAGAGCAGCAGATTCCGTTACAGCGTCTTATATAGTGCAGCAGATTCCGGTACAGTGTCTTATATAGAGCAGCAGATTCCGTTACAGCGTCTTATATAACGCAGCAGATTCCGTTACAGTGCCTTATATAGCGCAGCAGATTCCGGTACAGTGTCTTATATAGAGCAGCAGATTCCGTTACAGCGTCTTATATAGTGCAGCAGATTCCGTTACAGCGTCTTATATAGCGCAGCAGATACCGTTACAGTGTCTTATATAGCGCAGCAGATTCCGTTACAGCGTCTTATATAGCGCAGCAGATTCCGTTACAGCGTCTTATATAGCGCAGCAGATTCCGTTACAGCGTCTTATATAGCGCAGCAGATTCCGTTACAGCGTCTTATATAGCGCGGCAGATTCCGTTACAGTGTCTTATATAGCGCAGCAGATTCCGTTACAGTGTCTTATATAGCGCAGCAGATTCCGTTACAGCGTCTTATATAGCGCAACTGATTCCGTTACAGTGTCTTATATAGTGCAGCAGATTCCGTTAGTGTCTTATATAGCGCAGCAGATTCCCTTACATTGTCTTATATAGCGTAGCAGATTCTGTTACAGTGTCTTATATAGCACAGCAGATTCCGTTACAGCGTCTTATATAGCGCAGCAGATTCCGTTACAGTGTCTTATATAGCGCAGCAGATTCCGTTACAGCGTCTTATATAGCGTAGCAGATTCTGTTACAGTGTCTTATATAGCGCAGCAGATTCCGTTACAGCGTCTTATATAGCGCAGCAGATTCCGTTACAGTGTCTTATATAGCGCAGCAGATTCCGTTACAGTGTCTTATATAGCGCAGCAGATTCCGTTACAGTGTCTTATATAGCGCAGCAGATTCCGTTACAGTGACTTATATAGTGCAGCAGATTCCGTTACAGTGTCTTATATAGCGCAGCAGATTCCGTTACAGCGTCTTATATAGCGCAGCAGATTCCGTTACAGCGTCTTATATAGCGCAGCAGATTCCGTTACAGTGTCTTATATAACGTAGCAGATTCTGTTACAGTGTCTTATATAGCGCAGCAGATTCCGTCACAGCGTCTTATATAACGTAGCAGATTCTGTTACAGTGTCTTATATAGAGCAGCAGATTCCGTTACAGCGTCTTATATAGCGCAGCAGATTCCGTTACAGCGTCTTATATAGTGCAGCAGATTCCGTTACAGCGTCTTATATAGCGCAGCAGATTCTGTTACAGTGCCTTATATAGCGCAGCAGATTCCGGTACAGTGTCTTATATAGAGCAGCAGATTCCGTTACAGCGTCTTATATAGTGCAGCAGATTCCGGTACAGTGTCTTATATAGAGCAGCAGATTCCGTTACAGCGTCTTATATAGCGCAGCAGATTCCGTTACAGTGCCTTATATAGCGCAGCAGATTCCGGTACAGTGTCTTATATAGAGCAGCAGATTCCGTTACAGCGTCTTATATAGTGCAGCAGATTCCGTTACAGCGTCTTATATAGCGCAGCAGATACCGTTACAGTGTCTTATATAGCGCAGCAGATTCCGTTACAGCGTCTTATATAGCGCAGCAGATTCCGTTACAGCGTCTTATATAGCGCAGCAGATTCCGTTACAGTGTCTTATATAGCGCAGCAGATTCCGTTACAGTGTCTTATATAGCGCAGCAGATTCCGTTACAGTGTGTTATATAGCGCAGCAGATTCCGTTACAGTGTCTTATATAGCGCAGCAGATTCCGTTACAGTGTCTTATATAGCGCAGCAGATTCCGTTACAGTGTCTTATATAGCGCAGCAGATTCCGTTACAGTGTCTTATATAGCGCAGCAGATTCCGTTACAGTGTCTTATATAGCGCAGCAGATTCCGTTACAGTGTCTTATATAGCGCAGCAGATTCCGTTACAGTGTCTTATATAGCGCAGCAGATTCCGTTACAGTGTGTTATATAGCGCAGCAGATTCCGTTACAGCATCTTATATAGCGCAGCAGATTCCGTTACAGTGTCTTATATAGCACAGCAGATTCCGTTACAGTGTCTTATATACAGTAGCGCAGCAGATTCCGTTACAGTGTCTTATATAGCGCAGCAGATTCCGTTACAGTGTCTTATATAGCGCAGCAGATTTCGTTACAGTGTCTTATATAGCGCAGCAGATTCCGTTACAGTGTGTTATATAGCGCAGCAGATTCCGTTACAGTGTCTTATATAGCGCAGCAGATTCCGTTACAGCGTCTTATATAGCGCAGCAGATTCCGTTACAGTGTCTTATATAGCGCAGCAGATTCCGTTACAGTGTCTTATATAGCGCAGCAGATTCCGTTACAGTGTCTTATATAGCGCAGCAGATTCCGTTACAGTGTGTTATATAGCGCAGCAGATTCCGATACAGCATCTTATATAGCGCAGCAGATTCCGTTACAGTGTCTTATATAGCGCAGCAGATTCCGTTACAGTGTCTTATATAGCACAGCAGATTCCGTTACAGTGTCCATGCTTCTTTTATTAAAGCTTACATCTTTTATATAAAACATTTAAAACTTTATACATATATACATATTAATATAAATAAATAATATAAAAAATAAACTTATGCAATTGCCAAAAGAGATAACTTAAAGAATAGCATGTCCGCTTATAACTTCAAACAAAACATTCCTAAATATACTATAAATCTCAGTATAAATGATAACGATTTACTTCGTCTTATGTCAATATATTTCATTCAAGAAATTTGAGTCCATTCATTCACATTTATTCCTCATTCTTTCCCATACACCCCAGGCAGTCTGTCTTTCATGCCTCTAGATTATCTACACCATACAATCTTTATTTATTCACCCATTTTCTTCACAGTTATTCTACATTTATTCCTACTCATTCATACCACCCAACCACCACCAGCACCCTGTGTTTCTCTATATCCCATAAATTTCACAAACATAGCCAAAACCCACAAGACACTTCATCCAAACCACTTACTCCCCCCTTCCATTTACTCCACCAACATAAATAAGGTAAAGAAGTTTTATGCAAGCAAGTTGTATGTAAAAACTTTCCTTTTGAAAATGAAAAATTCCTACTACTAGTGTTAGAAAAGTGGAAAGATCCCAGAGGGTCCAGGATCAGTTTGGATACCGCCTACTAAGGAGGTTTCAGTTGACCCCACAGACGAGACCAACTGGCGGCATCCAGCTTTTCCTTTTCCCTATCCATCACCACCCTCACATCTTGTAGGATAAAACCCACCACCGTCCTAAGAGGAAGGATTTTCTTTCTTAGTCCGATATGACACCGTGCATTCCACGTGTGGTATCTGACCACTAAGCTAACTATATAAATAGTGCATAAATCAAACCCTTTATACCCTTTGAATGCTCCATAGGCCCATTCCGGGTAACTGAGCCCCGAAAGGCAAGGGATACCTAGGGAGGTCGACACTGCTCTATAAACCTCAATATTAAAGGGACACTCAAGAATGAAGTGGTCTACCGTCTCCTCCACTCCCAGACACTCCTCCCGTGGACAACCACGATCATCGGCACTTCTAAATTTAAGGTTCCCCCTAACATAGAGTTTCCCTAGGAACGAAAGCCAGGCAATGTCTCTAAACTTCAGAGGGATCCGCTGGTCATTGAGCAACTTCAACCCTGCTAAACAGACGGTGCCTGGGCAGTCCTTCAGAGCCAGTGGGGCCAGGAAGTAGATCTGCAAGACCCTCTTCCCCAACTCCTTCCTTGAGAGATCCCTTACATCTCCCACCGCCAAGCCCCACTTGGAAATCATTCTGATGGCAAGAATCACGTAGATCGGGAGGTACTCTCGCCCAGACCAGGGTTTCTTCAAGCGACCACCATCTATCCAAGCCTTACAGTAGGGATCCCACCATTTCATGAAACCCTGTACCCATCGAGGGGGGTCCTCCAAGAAGATGCTACCAATGTTCAGCTTTAGAAAAGCTGTTGTAAAGAAGACCACAGGGTTAACCATGTCCTGGCCACCCTCTGCCCTCGACCTGTACACGATACCCCTCTTGACCATGTTCATTCTGTTTCCCCAAAACATTTGAAAAAACAAGGAACATAACCTAGACCACATCGATTGAGGCAAGCAACAGACATAGCTGACATACAAAAACATAGGTACCAAATAGGTTTTGCATATATCAACCCTTTCCCTCATAGACAACTTTTGTCTCTTCCATAGGCTCACTTTCTTGGTTGCATCCTCAAGCTTCCTCTCCCAGTTTGCAGAGGCATAATCGCCATGGTCGAATTGGATGCCAAGAACTTTTATGGTGTCATTGGCCTCTGGGAAAGTGTCCGGGAGAGGAAATTCTTCCCCTCCCTCCCCCATCCAGAAAACTTCACTCTTGTCTTTGTTCACTTTTGAACCGGAAGCCTCAGAATAAATCTGGACCAGTTGGTCGATGACACTTGCCTCTGCCATTGATGACAGAACAATGGTGACATCATCCGCATAGGCTGTCACCTTCAATGTGAAATCTGGAGCCAGCTGCAATCCCTCCAATGTGCTGTTTTCAATCCTCCTAACAAAAGGATCAATTGCAAACACATAGAGGAGAGAGCTCAGGGGGCATCCCTGACGTACTCCCGAGTCCACGTCAAAGGCGGGCCCTACCCAACCATTGACAAGAGGGAAGCTCTCGGCCTTCTTATACAAAATTTCTAGCCAATTTACCATTTTCCCTGGGAAGCCATACCTTTCCAGTAAAGCCCAGAGGTACTTGTGATTGACACGGTCAAAGGCCTTGGATTGGTCCAATGCCAGCAGATATTTCCCAATCTTTCCAGCCCTGCACCGTTCCACGGCCTCCCGGACACCAAGAACCGCACTAAAAGTGCTTCGCCCTTTCACGGTGCAGTGCTGGAAGGGGGAAAGGAGCTTCCTTGAGAACTCCATTATTCTGTTGAAGAAAACTTTTGCCAAAATCTTTCTATCTGTATTGAGAAGGGCTATGGGGCGCCAGTTCTCAATACGAGTTCGGTCTTTGCTTTTAAACAACAAAATAAGTGCCGACCGCCTCATGGAAGGAGTGAGTTCACCCTCCTCCAAACAGGTGTTGAAAACCTCTGTGAGACGGGGAGCTATGACATCAGATAATTCCTTATTGAATTCCGATGTTAGACCATCAGGTCCGGGTGACTTCTTTGATGACAAGCCATCAATCGCTTCCCTAACTTCCTCTACACTTATTTTGTTGCTCAAACAATCAAGAGAGGTACCTGGATCGACCAGACCTGGGGTTTCCCTCAGGAAAGTTTCCATCCTCTCTCTGGTCAGTGATTTCTCAGACAAAAGGTCAGAGTAAAAATCCTTAACGACTTTTAGGATGCCTTCCTTCCCTTCTTGAAGCACACCCTGTCCATCGTAAAGGCCTCTGATCTCTTTAACCTCAGTTCTCTTCCCACAATCCTGGTAGGGGTCCGGTGAGTGGTAAGTACCGTAATCCCTTTCCAAGATCAAAGAAGCCAACCGATCATACTGATACTCTCTCATCTGAGACTTCACTCTGGAGATTTCCCCACCATCTCCATTCTCAGAGATCAAGAAATCTAGTTCCCTTTTTAAGGCAAGGTAGGTATTGTTCTTTATCAAGTTTCTCTTTCTTACCAGCCTTTTGAAGAAACCCTGGACTTTCTTTTTCAATACCTCCCACCACTCAGATCTACTCCATCCAGCCTCCAACAGCGATTCATGATCCGACAGAAGATCTCGAAGAGACTGCATCACGCTCGCGTCCTTCAGGAGCTCAGCATTCAACCTCCAGAGGCCTCTTCCTTTCTGAATGGTCTCAGAAGCATTCAAAGAGAAAGAAAAAAAACAGTGATCAGAGAATTCTACTGGCTCTACCTTGGGGGGAAGAGTTTTGGAACCTCTTTTAACAAAAAACCTATCTATTCTAGACCTACGGCTACCACTAAAAAAAGTGTAACCCGTGAGGTCTGGGAAATGTTTAACATGAACATCCTCTAGACCAGCCTGCTGTACCATGCTAACTAAAAAATTTGCATCATAGCCCAGAGTCCCATTATTTTTGGACCCTCCTCTATCTTTCGGTCGGATGACGGTGTTAAAGTCACCCCCAAAAATGACTTGCTGGGCTGTGAATAGGAAAGGTTTTATCAACTTAAAAAGGCATTTCCTATCCCAAGGAGATTGGGGGCCATAGATGTTTATTAGCCTTAGGTCCTGCCCTCTAAGATTGATGTCCAAAACCATACATCTTCCTACTTCCAGTTCTATAAATCTATTTACGGTTACCTTGTCGGTAAAAATCACCGCCACTCCACTGTAGGGCTCGGCTGCAAGAGACCAGAAAGAGGGGCCTCTTGTCCACTCTCTTTTGGCTTTGTGAAGCACTTCCAGAGTTCTCGTTCTAGTCTCTTGAAGGAAAAGTATGTCAAAATCCTTGCCTTTTAAAAAATCATAGGCCATAAGCCGAGCCCTGTCTGATGATATAGAGGCCACATTTATAGTGGCACATTTGATGAGGTGGGGATCCATAAATAGATTTATAGTGGTATACATAATACCTATTTACCTTCACCTTTACCTTCACCATCCTTGCATTCCCCTTCACCCTCCACATTTGCAACCACATCCATATCCTCAGACAAACCATCATTATTCACTTCTGGGTCAGGTGGCTTCCCCTCTTTTTTAGTGTCTGGGTCATTCTCAGGAAGGACAAAGGACCCGGCTGGGTTGTCTCTTTGGATCTCTGCCCTTCCAAGAACGCCCTCTTCTGTATCCTCTGATTCCTTCTCAGCCACCCTCTTGTCAATTTTCTCTTTTGGTTCCTCACTCGCTCTCACTACGTCCACCCCTTTTCTATGTTTTGTCATCACTTTTTCTCTCTGTTCAGTTTGTCTGTCTTTAATTTTTTGTTTTTTGTCTACTTTTCTGCTTCTCTTATTTTTATTTTCACCAGACTTGAAAGTTAGCCCTTCTTTTTCCCTGATAATTTCTCCTTCACCCAGCTCTCTCTCTGATTCTTCT
This sequence comes from Crinia signifera, assembly GCF_055691185.1. Lineage (NCBI taxonomy): Eukaryota > Metazoa > Chordata > Amphibia > Anura > Myobatrachidae > Crinia > Crinia signifera. Next base: position 45,629 of record NW_028142102.1, read on the forward strand.
TCACTCTCTGAAAATATTAAAAATCTGTTTGAGAGGTCAAGGTGACCAGGGATATTCTCTTTAGTCTGCTTTCCCTTCTTCCCTCTTCTCACTACCTGGAAATCTTCCTCCTTTTCTTCTACACCTTTGCACCATTGAATTTGGTTATCTTTCCCCACCACCACTTTTGAAAATGGGACTGTGACAGGGGTATGTTCACTTTGTTTTCCTATGGGTCTTTTTACAGAATTGGGACATCTGCTATATGGGTGGCCCTCCTCCCCACACAAATTGCATTTAACTTTATTGCACGTGCTAGATGTGTGCCCGGTCTCACCACACAAATTGCATTTTTGCTCGCCACATTCACTACTTGTGTGGCCCACCAAGCCACATCTAAAACACGTGCGGGGTTGACCGGGATAGAATATCTGAATTCTATCCCGGCCTATGTATGCGGCGGATGGAAGATGCACGGTCCTGCCCTCCTCCTGCGCCAATCTGACCAGGGCAGACCACGCACCTCCCCATACACCCAGGGTGTGACCCACTTTAACTAATTTGATTTTGACTGTACACAGCCTACTTAGCCAAAATTCAATGTCATGTGCAGGAATTAGGTCATTCCGTACCAGTATTCTCAATTTTACATACTCAGGCCTTGATGAGGATGCAACAACTGTAAAATCTGCAAATTTTTCCTCCCCTTTCCTCTCTTCCCACTCTTCAAAGACCTTATGCATTCTATGGGGTGAAAGAAAACTTAGGTCAAAGAAAGGAGACCTGTCTGGATGAATGCACGCAGAGAGGTCTCCAGCTGAGCAATCTAAGGAAAACACCATTTTCAAAAAATCAACCTGTGACGGTACAGGCCCTGTACCAATCCATTTAAATTGTAACAAATGCCTTCTGCCATATGAGTTCTTTTGTGCATTCTCTTGATTAGCATTATTATCTTTAGACCTTACGTCCCCACTTAATATTTTTGCATACGATATTGGGGTCTTAATCTTAGTCAACACAGACTCAGCTGACATGTCAGCAACTGACTTTTTCTCCACTTGGTCTGCAATAATTTTTAGAGCACTCTTAGCACCCACAGGCGCACCAATCTGACCAAACACAGTTTTAAAGATAGCTTTTTCCCTTGCAGTTAAATTGTCCACATTCAGTCTTTTTTGTCCTTGCGTAAGTAGTTCTCCCGCCTTTGTTACTGCTGACACTTTTCCACTTACACCATTCTCATGCCCTAAGCAAACATTATCTGCATTTACTTTTGCAAAAGAAACAGGCTTCTCAATGAATTGGACATTACTTGGTCCAGCCTTTTGACTGTCCATAACACAGTCTTTAAATTTATTGGAGGTAGTCGCAACCACAGTCTTTGGTATCTCCCTTCGGTCCTGAACAGCGCTATCAGCAGCCGCTGCTTTTCCCCCCGCTGCTAGGACCTCACAGGGCGACGGCAGTACTTCTGGCATTACATGCGCCTTAGATCTCAAGACCTCTGGCGTCCCCAGGAAGGCAGCGTCTCTCTCGGTCTCACACATAACGATTTCCATACTCACCGCCTCCTGGGGGTCCTCCGATCTGGGCTGGATGGTAGATTCTTCCTCCATCCTCTCCATCTGCATCATGCTCTGCTGTCTTTCTCCCTCTGGATTGGATTGGCAGTTTTTTTCATACACAAATGGCAATCTGTCAATCTGCACTCTGGCCTCTGTTTCCATGAGGCTGTTTTCTTCCACTCTCTGTGCAGGATCAGCCTGGAGCAGTACACCTCCCCCATGGATGATGTCATCACTGCCTCCTGCTGCTGCAGGTGAAACCTGCATCACCTGGACTGCCATTAACCCTTCTCCTGCTGGTAAGGATTGACCTTTTTCCTTTTCTTCTTTCATTTTGATAGATATTTGATTTTTAACTTTGGAACAGGAGTTAGTGTGTAACATTATTCGATCTCTCCATTTCTGGCGCTCCCATATACGACAGGTATTTCTTTTCTTTTTTGCATGATATAACCTGCTGTGGATCCTTTTCGATTCAATGAGTAGCTCTTTTAGACCCATTTTGACAAAAGTCTCTGTTTCACTTTCCATCTCACTGGCATCTTCCTCTTCAGACACTATGAGGTCATCCTCCACCTCAGATGGTAGGTCTCCTTTGCTTTGTCCCCCCGCGGCCGCTATTTTGCCGCCGCCGACGTTTGCTCCCCCGCCGGGTTCTTCCATTATTTCCCCCCGCAGCTGGCTTGCTACTGGGGTACCTCCGGAATCATCCGGGGGGACATTCTCCATACCTTGCACATTTTCCTCTGAGGTTCCCGCTGCTGATGTACTAGCAGCAGGGATGTTTTTCCTCCTGGACGGGCACACAGCCCCACGTCTTCTGCCTTTCACCATGATATAGCAGGCCCTCCGGCACCAGGACCTGCCTGCACTCTACCCCCACAGAGGTCCCCTGGCTTGGGGAGGCCTGAGGGGGGAGCTCTCGCTGTGCACTGGGATTCTACCTTCTCAGGAGCTTCTGCAAAACACATCCACTCCCTTGAAAGTTACAGTGTCTTATATAGCGCAGCAGATTTCGTTACAGTGTCTTATATAGCGCAGCAGATTTCGTTACAGTGTCTTATATAGCGCAGCAGATTCCGTTACAGTGTGTTATATAGCGCAGCAGATTCCGTTACAGTGTCTTATATAGCGCAGCAGATTCCGTTACAGCGTCTTATATAGCGCAGCAGATTCCGTTACAGCGTCTTATATAGCGCAGCAGATTCCGTTACAGTGTCTTATATAGCGCAGCAGATTCCGTTACAGTGTCTTATATAGCGCAGCAGATTCCGTTACAGTGTCTTATATAGCGCAGCAGATTCCGTTACAGTGTGTTATATAGCGCAGCAGATTCCGATACAGCATCTTATATAGCGCAGCAGATTCCGTTACAGTGTGTTATATAGCGCAGCAGATTCCGTTACAGTGTCTTATATAGCGCAGCAGATTCCGTTACAGTGTCTTATATAGCGCAGCAGATTCCGTTACAGTGTCTTATATAGCGCAGCAGATTCCGTTACAGTGTCTTATATAGCGCAGCAGATTCCGTTACAGTGTCTTATATAGCGCAGCAGATTCTGTTACTGTGTCTTATATAGCGAAGCAGATTCCGTTACAGCGTCTTATATAGCGCAGCAGATTCCGTTACAGTGTCTTATATAGCGCAGCAGATTCCGTTACAGTGTCTTATATAGCGCAGCAGATTCCGTTACAGTGTCTTATATAGCGCAGCAGATTCCGTTACAGTGTCTTATATAGCGCAGCAGATTCCGTTACAGCGTCTTATATAGCGCAGCAGATTCCGTTGTGCTTTACAATAGTACACAGTAATAAAACAAACTGGGTAACAGACAGACTTGTGGTTAAGAGGGCCCTGCTGCAAGCTTACAATCTATAGAATTGTAATCACTGGGGTCAAGGGAATAACTATCATAAGGTTAGGGTGTGCAGCTGCTATGGGGCCCAGAGCTTTGAGGGGCCCATCTTCCCTCTATAAGTTGGATGTGCTATCTAAATTTATCAGTATTATCTGGTAAATAGGGCATACTTGCCTACTTTTGAAAACTAGCGTGGAGTAGGGATTGGGTGAAAACAGGACTGCCGGACTGGACTAGCTGTGTCCGTCTCCCTTCCCCGTGGGGGGGGGGGGCTGAGGAGGAGACAGGCTGCACAGTGATGGGTTTCAGGTATGGGAGATACAGTATATATAGTGTGTATTTTATATATTTATTTGTGAGGGTGGCCTCTATTAATGTTTGTTTGTGTATATATGGGGGGGGGCGTGGCATGAGCTTTCTACTGGTGCACTGGCTGTCCCTGGTCGTAGATAAAATAGAGACACTTAGCAATATATTGCACCATGTTTACACAGCTTAAGTTTAGCCCTTTCCCCATATGTGATATTATTATTATTATTATTATTATTATTATTATTATTATTATTATTATTATTATTTTATTTATATAGCGCCACAAGGGATCTGGAGCAACCATTACACAGTACATAAACAAGGGAACAGAACAAATAGTTGGACAAGCCCAACATACTCCTAATATCCCTGCATATTGAATAACTAAAGGGCCCTACATACAGAGAGATTTGTGTCAGAGATACAGAACGGGAGATTCAGCATGGGAGATTTCAAATCTGTCACAACTGTCACACAGAAAGTGACGCAAAAAAATTTGATCCCATAGAACGGGCACACAGTAGTTCACAGCCATGTTCTGACCCCACAGTGCGGGCACACAGCTGTCCAAAGCCATACGTTGACCCCACAGCATGGGCACACAGTAGTTCACAGCCACGTGCTGACCCCACAGCGATGCACTTCCCGTCCAACACAGCACACTGCAGGTTACACCAATCGACTTCCCGTACAGCATGAGCACACTGCAGGCTACAGCTACTCACTTCAGGTACAGCTTAAAGTAGCACAGTGTCAGCAGCATGCTAGGCTGCTGTAGCCTGTATCCTCCAACACGGTGACCCTGGCCCCTGTACACATCATTAGAGGAAACAACCCTACTATGGTATTTTATATCACTAGAGCATACTGCGGTTACTGTCAATACAATACATATATAGTAAAAGTCATAAGGACCAGCAGGATTTATCTACAGTAGGTGTGTTGAGGCTGACTGATGCCTCAAGAATGTTCATTACCACCCAGCAGCAGCGCTCACTGTACCCATGTCTGCCGTGCTCCCGTCCTGTGCTGCTCCTCCTTCCGCTGCAGCTGCAGCTTTCATAAAGCAGTATATTAAGGTGCTCGGCGGGAGGCAGGCGGGCGGGTGGACAGTGGGAGGTGGAAAGACAGGTGAGATATCCACATCCTCACCACACAGCGGGCAGCGGGCAGATGGAAAGGCAGATGAGATTCAGAGCAGTCGCTCAGAAAGCCCACTCACTGCCTGCTATGCTGGCAATTTTCTCAGCTACTGCTCTGAATTGACCAGCCTGTCTTTCATTAATTTCTGGCAGATTCGATGCGGCGGGGACGCGCTTTTGAATTGCTGTGTGTGCCACACACAGCAATTCTCTGCCATTTTCTGAGCGATTCATAGAAATTATGTAAAATCGCTCAGAAAATGTGTGTGGGCCATTTACATTTGTAATTGCTAGTCTGTATTTGGGCAGGAAAGGTTTGTGTATTAGTGGGGGGTGGGAGATAAGCTTTCCCTATTCACACTTTGTGCAGTGGATGGGTTAATCAATCAAGGAACAGACACAGGTCTGGCCGGCTGCCTGCTGTGTGCAGCTGTTAATTGTCTAGTGTGAGGAAATATTAATAAGAACATTGGAGATATTCTGGAGATCAACTGGAGAGGACAGGAGGAAACCCATCTACATTATAATATCACCCAAACATACCGCTATCAACATACAACAGTGAGCTAAGACCTGCACCACCTCCAACACATAGTGACAGTACAGCCTGGACTCACTGAGCTCCCAAGTTGGACCTGATTTCCGCTGCAGTTCCCCGGGAGGGAGCATAAAATCTTCTGTGCAGCCGGTCCAATGTCACGACTCCGATCTGATGTGCACGGGATTTCGCATTGGGTCAGACCAGGTATAAAGACATGCGATTTGGCCCGATTTCACTGGCCAATCCGACTGAATCGGGTGAAATCGGGACCAAATCGCATAGTGTATGGGGGCCTTTGCTCATAGCCGATACTTTCTATTCACCCTAATATCACTAGTCGTATTTTCTCTGTAACCATTTCAGTGTGCCAGATTCCACATCAGTTCTCTCTGTCCTGTATATGTCCCTCTACACCGGCTTCTCACACTATTTACCCCAACTCTGTATTAATTTTAATTTTCTCTATTTTGACACTCTGGGTGACATTCTATGGGGTGAGATAAATAGACTTTTGCGAATTCTTTTGCAAAAACGGCCGAAATAGCATTTTTTTACATTTTCGCATATTTAATGAGGTCCGAAAATGTGAAAAAAATGCGATTTTTGCCAACAAGTTGGACACACTGGAAATGCGATGGCTGCTTTTCGCAGCACATCGCATCCAGATGTTTTCACATGGAAAAGTATACAAATCGCATATTTAATGGTATGCAATTTGTATAAAGTGTGACTATAATTCGCCCACAAAACAGACCAGGTTCTGATGGGCGAATTAGCCAGAACCCTGCACAGATCGCAATGTTCTGTGCAGGGTTCTGGTGTTAAAAAAAAAATAAACAGTTAAAATAAAAAAAAAACGAGTGCGGGGTCCCCCGCCAGAGCATAACCAGCCCCGGGCTCATTGAGCCGGTGCTGGTGACATAAAATCAGGGACCCTGATTAGGACTAATTGTGTTATTAGAACAGTACAGGGTACACAGAACTATACACGTGTTCTATATGTACGGCGCTGCGTACCACTTGTGGTGCCTTATAAACAAAAATATAATAATGATAATAATACCGTAACTACAAAAGACAAGGGGTTATATAATAATGATAATAATACCGTAACTACAAAAGACAAGGGGTTATACACCATTAACAGGAGTACTGAATAGAGAAGGAAAGACACATGAGAGGAGAAGGCCCCGCTCTTGCGACCTTACAATCTAACAGTATCACCATCTATTGCACCATAGCTGTCCACTCTCCCGGATGTTGCGGGAGGCTCACAATTTTTGCCGGTGACACCTACATTTTTCTGGCCACTTCCACGAAACGGACAGTTTCCACCCACAAATGGTCCTTCCTGTCACTCAAACTGCATCCAGAATAGCATCCAGATATCTGGATGAAATGCTGATCGCGCATGCGCATACTACTACTATTACTACTAGTAATACTTCTAAGAATAAGAATAATTATAATAATCTAATGTATGTTTTTATCCACCCTCCAAAATAAAACAAAAACCTTCAGCCCTAAATGGACGGTGACAGTGCGAAAGAATATGCAGAAATCTGGAATGTACGCCAAGCACTCTTTGCAAACACCATTACTTAAGGGTTTCAGGAAATATTTGGTCAAGACATTGGAAGTGAGCAACAACAAACAAGAGGTAATGCCTTTTTGGTTCATATAATTTCCATTTCCAATTCAATATGCTTCATGAGCAGGGCCAGAGCTAGGGTGTTCGGCGCCCCCCTGCAAAATAAAAATTTGCCAAAGCACAGCAACAACTCAGCTGCCCCAGCAGTGTCCTGGCTATTGCTGACAATCCTGGAACCTGGGCAGGCTTGTGATGGCGAAGAACTGATTAAGCGATGTGGTAGAGTCAGCTCAGCATTGATTCCTGCTTCCGGCACCCCTGTCTGTGTGACATGCGCAGAAGAGGAGGCACCGTGACCCTGCAGAAGCATAATGGTAGTGCAGGGAGAGGCAGAGCTGAGCGCCTCTCCAGACTGGCGCCTCCCTGCACTACAGGAGCCGCTGAGTGGGTAGCGCCGGCCCTGTTTATGATACTATTTACCAGCTGTCGGGATGCTGACAGATGATATACTGACTTTGGAATATTCATTTATTTCATTTATTAAAATAGTGCACATACACATGTTCCACAGCGCTATACAGGGAATATTTGGCCACTCACATCAGTCCCTGCCCCAGTGGAGCTTACAGTCTATATTCCCTACCACATGTACACACAATTTCATGCTAGGGGTAATTTTGTTGGTAGCCAATTATCCTACCAGTATATTTTTGGTTTAATTCTTCATTGGTATCTCTGCTAAGTAGAACTAAATTACTCAGAGTCAAAGTACATGATATAATAAATAGGTCATTAAAAAAAATCTATATAAGAGAAGATAACAGGACTTTATGACATGTATTGATTTGTACATTTAAAAATGTATAGTGCTGTAAGGATGATTACACCCTAACATGGTATCAGCATCATTTGCCATATTAGAATGACCAATCATGCAAATGGCCTAATGAGTAAACATTATTGCACACTAATGCTAGTTGCATGCAATATCCTCTGGTTCACACTGTTGCACAGCCACCTGGAAGATATCACCCGTGATCCAGTATAGTGTAAAGGGGCGTACACACTGTATGGTACAGTGTGCAAATTGCAATTTTTTTAGTTCAAATTGCACACAGTGATTTTGGCTTGCGATGCGATATGGGATGTGATGCACTGTTTCATTTAGTCAGTATTGCCTGTGCATGCAGGCAAGATTTGGATGATATTGCAAGCTATATAGAACAGCTATTGCATTATAGTCCAAATCACATGTAGTTCAAATAGCAAGTGTGCTAAGCACAGATCTCATAGCACAGATCACTTAGCACAGATTGCACCATGTGTACGCACCTTAAGGCAGGAAGGAACAATATGTCATTAATTACATGGGGTAACATGTACAGCCGATCTTCACTGGTGCGCTCCCACCTGTAGATAATATATTAAGCCAGTGGTTCCCAAACTGTGCGCCTAGGCTCCCTGGGGTACCTCGGAGCACTTGCAGGGGTGCCTCAGGTTGGTGGTCCAGAACAAATTCAAATTATTTATAGCCAATGAAACAGGCAAAATCAGTGCTTGGGGCATCCAATTATGAAATATGTGGGGACACAGAAGTGAATTGTGTTGCTCGCCACATAACTGGACCTAAGGATGACATTTAAGCACAACTTATTTAAATTAATTTTAGTTGGCCTAGGGGTGCCCTGAAAAATATTCTGATACTCTAGAGTGCCATGATTCAAAAAAGTTTGGGAACCTCTATATTAAGGCAAACATTTTGCCTCTGAGGCTTCCAAGGCCATTCTGGCCCATATGCAAGGAAACCATGTTTCTCATATAAATAGCATGTCTTGCAGTCAGTTACAATAATTAATCATCTAATAAAGTCAGCAGACTATTTAGCAACACTTAATTCTCTCCTTTTCTTTATATACAGGTGGAAAATGTTGCACAATATTTACATTTCATGGACCCAAAAACAGCATCCGTGAAATTCGTGAAGAACATAGCCAAAACAAATCTATACTTCACAAAGCTGAGGGTTATTGGTCTCTGTAGCCAAACCCAATTTGATTATTTAAAAAGTATACGTAGATTTGTACAATATCAGACAACAGCCACCAATCTTGGAGCAACTGATCCTGAACTATTTCAAGCCTGCAGACATTTTCTTAAAGTACTGCAGGCAATTCAGAGAAAGCTGTGCAAAGGTGTATCAAGGGAAATGGTCATTAAAAAGTAAGATCAGTGCATTTGAATGATATATCAGTTAGTATGATCTCCCTTTGTACCTTTGGATTTGTCATTGTTGAGGTTTGACTATACCATGGGTCTTCAACCTGCGGCCCTCCAGATGTTGTGAAACTACATGTTCCATCATGCCTTGCCATATTTTCCACAACATCTGGAGGGCCACAGGTTGAAGACCTGTGGACTATACAGTATTCTTTATGCATTTCCATTTTACTTCAATCATTTTTAATCAAAATGTCATCATATGATCTGCAGATACAAAACATTGACAAAAGGCTCATTGCAGCCACAGGAATGTCGTCAGTTGCTAGAAGTGGCAAAACCAGAATTCCTAAATTGCATCTGCAGGGCTGATATTGGTGAAAAATTAACAGTCAAAGACAAGATCTGCATTCTCTACTATCTCGAAGCTTTGCTTATACTAAAACACCTCCAAAGACCTGGAGTGGTTGCCAATATGACTGTAAGCAATATTTGACACTGATCATTTAAACTAAAAATATAAATGTGATGTTTAATGTTGGTATTGCATCTTTATATTCTCAGGTTGAGGAATGGCATTCGAGGGTTCATCATACCTTCACATCAGAATGTATATCCGAAACGCTTGTGGTCATAGGAGTTAAAAGTCACAAAACAGCTGCACATCAAGTGGCGACATTTGCACTCACAGTAGAAGAAGAAAAGGTCTATTTTTTTAATTATCAGTGTCTTATTTAGAGCCCATGCCTGTGTCCATAGATATGCTACAATTTGTGTAATAACAGACATACATGCATAGAAGAAGGACGCGGAATACACATCAAGTAATTTGTGTATGCTCGCCAACCTTTGGGCTCATTTTCCGCATCCCCTTATGGGGCTCGCTGCGCTCGCCACGCTTTGGGATAATGTGGATAGTGGGGGTATGAACAGGTCATGAGGACGCGTAACACATCCCCTTGCCACGCTTCAGAGTGACGTGGATAGTAGGGGTGTGCTAAATAGCATTGTGGAGCAAATCATATGCATATCATATGCAAATCACATGCGTGATTTGCATACAGTTTGCATGTGAAGTACCAATTTAAATATTATTGATGCTTAACATATTTTACTTTATCCTAGTGGTTTAAAACTTATTTCGAGGTGGTGCGGCATTCAGTGGTAAAGAAAAATAAGCCTCAAGAAGCATTTTTTATTTCAACATCAGGAAATAAAATATATAAAGTTTCTAATGATCTTCGTCACTTACATGGAAAGTAAGTAAAGCCTGGTAAACTAAACACATTTTTGGTGGTATAAATAAAGTAACTATTCTTAGCATCCTTACCATACTGAGTTTGTCAACAGCTATTGATCAGATACCTATATAGTGCCACCCATTATCTACCCACACACATAAATCCTAGCCCTGTAAAAACTCATGCATAATGACTTGCACATACTGAGCAGTCCATTATTTTTTGCAATATACTCAGTGCAAAATCAAGGCATATCTGGCCACACTTACCAGAGAAATATGACTTTTAAAGTTTTTGTGAACATTAAAATATACTTTCTGTAAAACACTTTTTAGGCATAAGCTGCAAAATATTACAAGTCAGATGGTTCGGAGGGCATGCGAAACTTGGATTTTATCTCAGTACTCAGATGTTCAGAAAAGTCTATTTGCCAAATATCTGGGACATACAGACTTAATAGCAGATCGTCACTATAGGGAAAAGACATTACAGAATGTATGTCTTGGCTCAAGACTGGTCACTCAACTTGGATATTTGAGTGATGGAGTGGAAACACAAGAAAGCAGTTCAAGGTGAATTACTTATTTCCTTACATAAGATCATTTTCCACGTCTTCACCATTTTCTCCAAATTTTTTCAGAGCCCTTATATGTGTTATAATTCAATGGCTTTTTATATCAGATATATTATATGTCTTACTTTTTTTTCAAAACAGGGAAGACCTTCTAGACCAATCACTGTCACATTGGCATAACTATAAAGCAAGGAAAGATCTGCATTATAAGAAGAGAGTAAAGCAAATTATCAGTAAGCATTTATTTAATACTTCCATATAGCTCACACACATATTCCGCAGCACTTTACAGAGAATACTTGTTCATTCACATCAGTGCAATTGGAGCTTAATTTTTTTTTCCCTATCGCATACACACGCATTCATGCTATGGTTTATTATGTTGGGAGCCAACCAATGCCATTAGGCCATCCATGCTGTAAGTTTAGCAAATATGGTTCATTATTACATTTGGATGTGATAAGATTAAGCATTGAGTTATAATGTCTTATCATCTTATCACACATCCACATATAACTTATTGATGTTATATAAAGTTTTATTTTTACCTTTGTATTTGAAATTTTGTTATAAACTCCCCATCAGGTATCCCCAGGTCCACACCTTTCCATCTCACCATAAACTTAACCTAAACCTTAACACTAACTTATATAATAAAAAAGACACAGACACAAGTGCTGGCGTTTCAAAATGAATGTCAATTTATTTTGACAATTAAACTAACTATATATATATAATGGTGGCGGCACCAAAGAACGGTCATTATAGGAAAGTGGGGTTAAAGATGTTACCATACACACCATCGCTGGTGATCGCTCTCCCCGGTCATCCACTCGTGCTAGTGGTGACCACCCCCCGGGCGGGAGCATGGCCGATGACCATCGATGTCAGGAGAGAGCGACACCCCACTATCTACACACACACATCAAGATCTTACAAGGATGACCGTTCTTTACCGCCGCCGAAGAGAAAAGAAATAGGGAAGGGTGGGTGGGGCTTTTTCAGACAGAGGAAGAACTTCCTGTGAGTATGTTCCTTTTCTTCCCTGTCTATACTCCTCCCACAGCTCTGATAGGCCTTGTGCCCATCCTATTAGCATATCAGCTGACCTTCCAGCGTAACCTGGGGAACCATCAGGGGTTTATGCTCACTCAGTGCTTAACCCCTTCCCGACATTTGACGTACATTTACGTCATGGCCGGGAGGTACTTCCCGACACATGGCATAAATGTACGTCATGAGTTTAAACTGTCACTGCGTCTCGAGACGCAGTGACAGTGGGACGATGTCTGCTGTCCCTGACAGCAGACATGTCCCTGCATGCCCAGGGGGGGCTGCGATGCCGCGCCCCCGTCGGCGATCGCTGTGATTGGCTGTTCAGTGTGAACAGCCATTCACAGCGTTTTCCTGTGTTACCAGCGAATCAGACGCTCGGTAACACAGGTGTCAATCACCGCCGGGCGTCAGGGGGCATGAGGGGGTCATCGGTGACGATGACACCTCACCCCACCCTCACCCCACCTGCCCCCAAGGCTGTGATTGGTCCGTGGGACCCACGGACCAATCACAGCCAAGGCGCGACATTTAAACTGACGGTGACTGCGCTGCAGACGCCATTCCGGTCTGGAATAGCGTGCAGAACGGTCACCGTGCCTGCCTGCCGTGAATACCGACCTGATCCTTGCTAATACTTACCTGATCCTTGCAAATACCTTACCTGATCACCTACTCACTGCTTGTAGCGTGCTGGACGCTTCCTGGATCTGACTTCTTGTGACTTCCTGCTGCTGCTGCAGTGTGATAGAGAGATAGAGAGATAGAGAGAGAGATAGAGAGAGATAGAGAGAGATAGAGAGAGATAGTGACAGAGAGAGCTATATTTTGTGTCTGCTACCCCCCCTTTTTGGGGGTGCAGGGGTTTTCTATATATAAATAACTGTCAGTGCTGCTGCTGCAGTGTCATACAGTGATAGATAGTGATAGATAGTGATAGATAGTGAGAGGTAGAGAGATAGAGAGATTTGTGTCTGCTACCCCCCCTTTTTGGGGGTGCAGGGGTTTTATTTTATATATATAACTGTCAGTGCTGCTGCTGCAGTGTCATAGAGTGATAGATAGTGATAGATAGTGATAGATAGTGAGAGATAGAGAGATAGAGAGAGATAGTGACAGAGAGTGATAGAGAGTGTATATTTTGTGTCTGCTACCCCCCCTTTTTGGGGGTGCAGTTTTTTTTTATACATATAACTGTCAGTGCTGCTGCTGCAGTGTCCTAGAGTGATAGATAGTGAGAGATAGTGAGAGATAGAGAGATAGAGAGAGATAGTGACAGAGAGTGATAGAGAGTGTATATTTTGTGTCTGCTACCCCCCCTTTTGTGCTGATCAGTATATCTGTGCTGATCAGCAACTTTTTGGGGGCGCAGAGGTTTTTTTTTTATATATATACCTGTCAGTTGCTGCCAGTTGCACTGTCAGTTGCACCAAAGGTTGTGCACCTGCTGTCCCTCACTGGTAATCAGTGTCGCATCACTGATCACCTTTTTTTTTTATTGTGAGTGCTGTGGGGTCTTTTTTTAAATTTTTTTTTACACACACTGATTTTGTGGGTGTCCTGTGGCCACTGTGCGCCGATCAGTGACGTACATCACTGATCAGCTTTTTCGGCACAGGGTTGATCTATTTTTTTTTTTTTTTTTGATCAGATTCCTGTTGCCTTTGAGCGCTGTTCAGTGACAGACGTTACTGACCAACATCTGTGCTCAATTTTTGGCGCAGGACCTTTTTTTTTTAACCCCTTCAATTTTTTATTTTTAACCCCTTCATTTTTTTTTTTTTTTTATTGGTATAAAGTATTTTTTTTTTTCTGCACTACATACACACTACACACTACATACCCCCCGGGTTGAAATAAAGTTTGTACCCCCCCCTACACTATACACGTGTTGAAACATTTCACTACCAGTAACACAAAAATAAAAATGGCATCCCAAATGTCCTCCCAAATGTCCTCCCAAATGTCCTCCCAAATGTCCTCCCAGTCATCCAGGAGAATGTATTCAGTGGAGGAGGCATATGCCATGCTAGCCTCTGACTCTGACACAGCCAGTGATGCAAGCGGGGAATTTGAAGGATTCGTCTTAAGCTCCTCTTCCTCCTCTGGTGATGAGGGACCCCCTCAAAGACGCCCCCGTAGATCAGCTGAGATTCCCCCCCCAATAATTGATCTAGTATGGACCCCACCACCAGACAATTTTGAGCCCCAGGTTCCTGAGTTTTTGGCCATGCCAGGAATCCAATTTGATTCCACAGGTCTCAGAGAAATTGACTTTTTCAAATTATTTTTCTCTGATGATTTTATAAATTTAATGGTGGACCAAACTAATTTATATGCCCAGCAGTTTATTGCTCAAAACCCCACGTCATCATTTGCTAGGTGGACCCCTGTAGATGCAGTAGAGATGATGGCGTTTTGGGGTCTGGTGTTTCATATGGGCATAGTAAAAAAGCCAGAAATTAGGCAATATTGGAGTACAGATGTTCTGTACAGTACTCCATTTTACCGTATGGCCATGCCCCGGACTCGATTTGAGACAATTCTTAAATTTATACATTACACCGATAATGCACAGTGCCCACCCAGAGATGATCCCACCTTTGACCGGCTATTCAAAGTCAGGCCGGTCATTGATCATTTCAGTGCCAAATTTGAAGAGGTGTACATCCCTGAAAAATTTATTTGTATCGACGAGTCCCTTATACATTTTAAAGGAAGGGTTAAATTCCGCCAGTACCTTCCCAGTAAGAGGGCAAGGTATGGCATAAAAATGTATAAACTGTGTGAAAGCACCTCAGGGTACACCCACAGGTTTAGGGTTTATGAAGGGAAGGATTCAAGAATTCAACCGCCAGAATGCCCCCCCTCCCTCGTAGGTGTTAGTGGGAAAATTGTCTGGGATTTAGTGCACCCCTTCCTGGATAAAGGTTATCACCTCTATGTGGATAACTTTTACACTAGCATCCCCCTGTTTAAGGCCCTTGGTTCAAGAGGTACAGCAGCTTGCGGTACTGTGCGCAAGAACCAAAGAGGCCTCCCAAAAATGCACATTGCCCAAGTAATGAGAAGGGGTGAAAGCAGGGGAATATGCAACGAAAATATGTTGTTGGTCAAATATAAGGACAAGAGGGATGTCCTTATACTGACAACAATTCACGGAGACAGTACCACCTCCGTCCCTGTACGAGGTACCAGTACCCACACCTCCAAACCTAATTGTATCCTGGATTACAATAGGTACATGGGCGGAGTGGATCTTTCAGATCAGGTACTGAAGCCGTACAGTGCCCTGCGGAAAACAAAAATCTGGTACAAGAAGGTGGCCGTGTATATCATCCAGATGGCACTGTATAACGCTTACGTGCTATTCCGTTCTACCGGCCAGAGGGGGACATTTATGCACTTTCAAGAGGAAGTCATAAAGGGCCTAATATTTGGGAACCAGCAGGCAGAGGGCCCCAGTACTTCTAGTACTGGCCCCCGTATTGTACCAGGGCAGCATTTTCCTGATGAAATCCCCTCCACTGGAAAAAAGGGCAGGACACAAAAAAGGTGCAAAGTTTGCTATAAAAAGGGAATAAGAAAGCAAACTATTTTCCAGTGTGACACTTGCCCCGACAAACCCGGCCTATGTATAAAGGAGTGTTTTAAAATATACCACACATCTATGGAATATTAGGTTCATAATTTCACCGTGCTTCGGGGGTCTTGCTAATGCCACATAGCACCCACCATTCATTCCACCAGAATCTGAGCCGCAAAATCCAAAAATCACTCCTTCCCTTCTGAGTCCTGCCATGCACCCAACTGGTATTTTTTGGTCACATGTGAGGCATTGCCGTACTTGGGAGAAATTGGGGCACAGATTTTGGGGTGCTTTTTCTCCTTCATTCCTTGTGAAATTGAAAAATTTTGAGCCAGAACTGCATTTTTGTGTAAAAAAATGTAATTTTTCATGTTCACTGCCCACTTGTATCAAAATTGGTGAAACCCCTGGGGGTTTGAAATGTACACTATACCCCTAGATGAATTCCCTGAGGGGTGTAGTTTGCAAAATGGGGTCACTTGTGGGGGGGTTCCACTGTATTGGTGCTTTGGGGGTCTTGCTAATGCGACATAGCACCCACCATCATTCCACCAGAATTTGTGCTGCAAAATCCAAATATCACTCCTTCCCTTCTTAGTCCTGCCACTTTTTGGTCACACATGAGGCATTGGCGTACTCGGGAGAAATTGGGGCACAGATTTTGGGGTGCTTTGTCTCCTTCATTCCTTCTGAAAATGAAAAATTTTGAGCCAGAACTGCATTTTTGTGTAAAAAAATGTAATTTTTCATTTTCACTGCCCACTTGTATCAAAATTGGTGAAACCCCTGGGGGTTTGAAATGTACACTATACCCCTAGATGAATTCCCTGAGGGGTGTACTTCGCAAAATGGGGTGACTTGTGGGGGGGTTCCACTGTATTGGTGCAACATAGCACCCACCATTCATTCCACCAGAATCTGAGCTGCAAAATCCAAAAAATCACTCCTTCCGTTCTGAGTCCTGCCATGCACCCAACTGGTATTTTTTGGTCACATGTCAGGCATTGCCGTACTCGGGAGAAATTGGGGCACAGATTTTTGGGTGCTTTTTCTCCTTCATACCTTCTGAAAATGAAAAATTTTGAGCCAGAACTGCATTTTTGTGTAAAAAAATGAAATTTTTCATGTTCACTGCCCACTTGTATCAAAATTGGTGAAACCCCTGGGGGTTTGAAATGTACACTATACCCCTAGATGAATTCCCTGAGGGGTGTAGTTTGCAAAATGGGGTGACTTGTGGGGGGGTTCCACTGTATTGGTGCTTGGGGGGTCTTGCTAATGCGACATAGCACCCACCAAAATTCCACCAGAATCTGAGCTGCAAAATCCAAAAAATCACTCCTTCCGTTCTGAGTCCTGCCATGCACCCAACTGGTATTTTTTGGTCACATGTCAGGCATTGCCGTACTCGGGAGAAATTGGGGCACAGATTTTGGGGTGCTTTTTCTCCTTCATACCTTCTGAAAATGAAAAATTTTGAGCCAGAACTGCATTTTTGTGTAAAAAAAATGTAATTTTTCATGTTCACTGCCCACTTGTATCAAAATTGGTGAAACCCCTGGGGGTTTGAAATGTACACTATACCCCTAGATGAATTCCCTGAGGGGTGTAGTTTGCAAAATGGGGTGACTTGTGGGGGGGTTCCACTGTATTGGTGCTTGGGGGGTCTTGCTAATGCGACATAGCACCCACCAAAATTCCACCAGAATCTGAGCTGCAAAATCCAAAAAATCACTCCTTCCCTTCTGAGTCCTGCCATGCACCCAACTGGTATTTTTTGGTCACATGTGAGGCATTGCCGTACTCGGGAGAAATTGGGGCACAGATTTTGGGGTGCTTTTTCTCCTTCATACCTTCTGAAAATGAAAAATTTTGAGCCAGAACTGCATTTTTGTGTAAAAAAATGTAATTTTTCATGTTCACTGCCCACTTGTATCAAAATTGGTGAAACCCCTGGGGGTTTGAAATGTACACTATACCCCTAGATGAATTCCCTGAGGGGTGTAGTTTGCAAAATGGGGTGACTTGTGGGGGGGTTCCACTGTATTGGTGCTTGGGGGGTCTTGCTAATGCGACATAGCACCCACCAAAATTCCACCAGAATCTGAGCTGCAAAATCCAAAAATCACTCCTTCCCTTCTGAGTCCTGCCATGCACCCAACTGGTATTTTTTGGTCACATGTGAGGCATTGCCGTACTCGGGAGAAATTGGGGCACAGATTTTGGGGTGCTTTTTCTCCTTCATACCTTCTGAAAATGAAAAATTTTGAGCCAGAACTGCATTTTTGTGTAAAAAAATGTAATTTTTCATGTTCACTGCCCACTTGTATCAAAATTGGTGAAACCCCTGGGGGTTTGAAATGTACACTATACCCCTAGATGAATTCCCTGAGGGGTGTAGTTTGCAAAATGGGGTGACTTGTGGGGGGGTTCCACTGTATTGGTGCTTGGGGGGTCTTGCTAATGCGACATAGCACCCACCAAAATTCCACCAGAATCTGAGCTGCAAAATCCAAAAAATCACTCCTTCCCTTCTGAGTCCTGCCATGCACCCAACTGGTATTTTTTGGTCACATGTGAGGCATTGCCGTACTTGGGAGAAATTGGGGCACAGATTTTGGGGTGCTTTTTCTCCTTCATTCCTTGTGAAATTGAAAAATTTTGAGCCAGAACTGCATTTTTGTGTAAAAAAATGTAATTTTTCATGTTCACTGCCCACTTGTATCAAAATTGGTGAAACCCCTGGGGGTTTGAAATGTACACTATACCCCTAGATGAATTCCCTGAGGGGTGTACTTTGCAAAATGGGGTGACTTGTGGGGGGGTTCCACTGTATTGGTGCAACATAGCACCCACCATTCATTCCACCAAAATCTGTGCTGCAAAATCCAAAAATCACTCCTTCCCTTCTGAGTCCTGCCATGCACCCAACTGGTATTTTTTGGTCACATGTGAGGCATTGCCGTACTCGGGAGAAATTGGGGCACAGATTTTGGGGTGCTTTTTCTCCTTCATACCTTCTGAAAATGAAAAATTTTGAGCCAGAACTGCATTTTTGTGTAAAAAAATGTAATTTTTCATTTTCACTGCCCACTTGTATCAAAATTGGTGAAACCCCTGGGGGTTTGAAATGTACACTATACCCCTAGATGAATTCCCTGAGGGGTGTAGTTTGCAAAATGGGGTGACTTGTGGGGGGGTTCCACTGTATTGGTGCTTGGGGGGTCTTGCTAATGCGACATAGCACCCACCAAAATTCCACCAGAATCTGAGCTGCAAAATCCAAAAATCACTCCTTCCCTTCTGAGTCCTGCCATGCACCCAACTGGTATTTTTTGGTCACATGTGAGGCATTGCCGTACTCGGGAGAAATTGGGGCACAGATTTTGGGGTGCTTTGTCTCCTTCATTCCTTCTGAAAATGAAAAATTTTGAGCCAGAACTGCATTTTTGTGTAAAAAATTTAATTTTTCATTTTCACTGCCCAGTTGTACCACAATTGGTGAAACCCCTGGGGGTTTGAAATGTACACTATACCCCTAGATGAATTCCCTGAGGGGTGTAGTTTGCAAAATGGGGTCACTTGTGGGGGGGTTCCTAAATTTTAGCATCTTATGGTGCCTAGAAACCTACATGGTGCCTAAAAAATAATCTCATAAAAAGGAGTCTCCAAAATCAAGTAGGTGCTCCTTCTATTATGAAGCCTGTGGTTTGGTCAACGTGCACACTAGGGCCACATATAGGATATTTATGAAAACAAAAGAATTGGGGGAATCAATTTTTAGTCACATTTCTCTAGTAAAATGTACTGTGTTCCTTAGAAAAATGTATTAAAATTGCAAATCTGCAAAAAAAATGAAATTTTGAAATTTCACCTACACTTTGTTTTAATTCCTGTGAAACACCTAAAGGGTTAACAAACTTCCAAAATGCTGTTTTGAATACTGTGAGGGGTGCAGTTTTTGAAATGGCATCATTTATGGGGGTGTCTCACATACAAGTCCCTCAAAGTCACATCAGAACTGAACTGGTCCCTAAAAAAATCAGTGTTTGAAATTTTCTTGAAAATTTGAGAATTTGCTATTCATATTGTAAGCCTCCTAGTGTCCAAAAAAATTAAAAGGAAGTTGAAATAATGATGGAAATATAAAGTAGACATATGGTCTATGTTAGTTATTAACTATTTTGAGTGGTATGATTATTTGTCTCACAAGCAGAAAATTTAACATTTTGCAAATCGCTAAATTTTCCATTTTTTCACGACATTTTGGTATTTTTCACAAAAAAACACAGACTGTATTGACCCAAATTTACCACTAATTTGAAGTACAATGTGTCACGAAAAAACAATCTCAAAATCACTGGGATAAGTAAAAGCAAAAAAAAGTTATCCCCACTTAAGTGAGACATGTCAGATTTGAAAAAAATGGCTCTGTCAGGAACGCAAAAACTAGCTCTGTCAGGAAGGGGTTAATCAGCATTCGTGGTTCTTAAACTCCCCATCAGGTATCCCCAGGTCCACACCTTTCCATCTCACCATAAACTTAACCTAAACCTTAACACTAACTTATATAATAAAAAAGACACAGACACAAGTGCTGGCGTTTCAAAATGAATGTCAATTTATTTTGACAATTAAACTAACTATATATATATAATGGTGGCGGCACCAAAGAACGGTCATTATAGGAAAGTGGGGTTAAAGATGTTACCATACACACCATCGCTGGTGATCGCTCTCCCCGGTCATCCACTCGTGCTAGTGGTGACCACCCCCCGGGCGGGAGCATGGCCGATGACCATCGATGTCAGGAGAGAGCGACACCCCACTATCTACACACACACATCAAGATCTTACAAGGATGACCGTTCTTTACCGCCAAAGCTAGGCCCTAAGCCGCAGCACCGCCACCAAGTAGGAAACGCTCAGCACTGTGTATCTAACCAACTAAAAACATCGCCCAAAAACAGAGCCACGCCCTCCGGGCTCAGATGAACGCCATCGCTCCTATACAGCGCACTCCGCTGAAAGCTGATGGCGTCATGGCGAATAACACCCCCGCCATTGGTCAGCAGATACTTCTCAACTGCAGCGTTCACCGTCTTCCGTGAACGCTCCAGGCGGGGGCAGGATACCGCATTTCTCCAAACTATCCTTGATGTAATGGAGGACCACACCAACTTACATGCAGGCAAATACAAAGAAATAAAATAGAGGTCCCACACAATCACTGAGCGTAGCTCGAGAGCAGTCATCCGCCCTAAATCATTACCACCCAGGTGGAAAATAATGACCCTCGGGACCCCAAAATTTCTCAGGGCTCGAATCAGCCCAGCCTGCAGCCCTTTCCACAGCATACCTCTCTCACCCAGCCACCTAACCTCCCCAGCTCGACTAAACACGCGTACATCAGATGCTATATTTGCCCTGGAAGCCCAATAGACAAAGGAATGTCCAATCATCCAAATGGACTTAACGTCCTGTCGACCTGAAATATTTATAAAGAGGTTAGAAGGCTGTCGACAAGCTTGCATACCAAGCATTCACCACACTTGTTAGAGAGAGGAATGAGAAAAACCGAGGCCGACCAGCTCTTGAGGCACAAAACACACTGTCTGGAGTAAACTAACAAGTACGCCATGCCAGATTGTAATTATAGCCGAATTGTGCCCCCAGACGGATGTGAAAACACACCTCAAGGCCCCCACTGGAAGTTGGCGAGCGCTTATGCGTCCAGTTGACCAAGGTGGAAAGTGACAGATAAAGCTGGCCGAATGTACCTCCGGAATGCTGCCGAGCGCCATCGACCCAGAGCTTGAATCTCTGCGTCGGAGCGGCCCTCCGCAGCCGCCGAGGTAGCAGCCCCAATCCTAAAGGAATGAGACCCAAATTCCTTAGGATCGAGACCCGTGGCCTCCAGCGCCCGTCCCAAGACGTGACAAAATTGGTATTTGGTGAGCGGTGACCCATCCTCGTGCATCAACCATGCACCTGGAAGGTCCGGGCGCGCCTGGGCGAAGGCCGAGACCAACGTCACAGGGCACGCCCTTTCCACCGTGCACGGCAGCAAGGACAGCCACCGCCCCCTCCCAGCCTGGTCCGTCTTGGATCGTCGCAGGTGACATAGCACCGAGTCAGCTTGGACCACCAGGTCGTCCACAGTCAAAGGCGAGGGCGCTCGTTTTGACGGTGCCACCAGTTCCCCAATCCTGAAGGCCCCGTGGTATGCCATCACGTACGCCGTGCGGAACAAGAGTACCTCATAGTGAGGCCAGCAGATGTCCCCCAGGGCGTCCAGCAGTGCTGGAAGTAACGACATATCAATGGGACGCCTACAGTCCGTGGGGGCAGGTGTAGCCCGCCGCCAACCACGCAGCGCCCTAGACACCAGAAATGATCGGGACGGGTCCGCCCTACCCTGCAATGCGGAGAAAAACGACACCCCTGCCAAGACCCTGCGCACGGAGGCGACAGAGCGACCATTGGAGTATGCACTCCAAACAAAAGCCACCATGGCTTCTTCAGGTGTCTTACCTGCTTGAGGAGCAGACAGTCTGAACTGCTCCCACTCCTGCCATCCAGCCTGATAGCAGTGGAGCGTCCGTGGTGCGATAGCCCGCATGGCTAGCCCCTCCATTCCGGCCTGATCATCTGCCAAATATAAGAGGGACAGCATTCACCAACAATCGATGCATCGGGAGCCAGGGCCCGAAACTTCTCCCAATCGGCCCTGGACAATGCGTCTGCCACAGAGTTCTCTACTCCGGGAACATGTTGTGCCACAAACTGTATGTTGAACAGCAGGCATCGCAGCACCAACCGCGCAAGCAGGCGAACTACAGGCATGGAAGCTGAGCCCTGCCTGTTGATAGAGTGCACCACTCCCAAATTATCGCACCAAAATATGATGCTGGAGTCGCGTAGACTGTCTGCCCATAGCTCCAGCGCCACTACAATGGGGAACAGCTCCAACAGCAGTAAGTCCTTCCGCTACCCATTCCACTGGCCATGGCGCAGCGCACCATGACCCGTGCAGGAAGGCTCCGAAACCCACCCCGCCCGCTGCGTCAGTATACAATTGTAACTGCGCATTGGTGCGCGGGATGGCAGGCCAAATCAGGACACCGTTGAACTGCTCCAGGAAGGAGAGCCAAGTGTGTAAATCCCTCTTTATCTCTGCAGAGAGACGTACGTAGTGGAGTGGGTGCCTGACGCCTGACATGGATCTTTCCAACTTTCTACAAAAAACTCTACCCATGGGTATGACCCTGCAAGCAAAGTGAAGCAGTCCCAGGAGAGACTGAAGCTGGCGCAACTGAAGTTTGCCCGTGGCCAATGCGAGGCTAATGGCTCCGCGTAGCCGTGACAGCTTGTCCTGGGGGAGGCGGCAACAGGCCGCTATTGTGTCTATTTCTATCCCCAAGAAGGACAGGCGCTGCACTGGGCCCTCCGTCTTGTCCTCTGCAATGGGGACCCCAAACTCCCTGAACAGATTCTGCAGGTAAGTCAGCAGAAGCTTGCACCGCTGGGAATCGGCAGGGCCCACACACAGGAAGTCATCCAAGTAGTGGGCCACACTAGTTTCGCCTGAACCCACTTCTACGCACCAATGCAAGAAACTGCTAAACCTCTCGAAGTAGGCGCAGGAAATCGAGCAGCCCATCGGTAAGCACCTGTCCACGTAAAAACCCGTGGGCAGGCGAAATCCCATGAACCGGAATGATTCCGGATGTAGAGGGAGAAGGCGAAAGGCTGACTCAATGTCCACCTTGGCCAGCAGGGCCCCGTGTCCGTGGCTGCGCACTATATCAAGGGCCTGTTCAAACGACTGGTATCGCACGCGACACAAGTGTTCAGGGATGGCGTCATTAACAGAGCCGCCCGGTGGGTGGGACAAGTGTTGGATAAGCCTAAACTTGCCGCTAGCTTTTTTGGGGACTACGCCCACCGGGGAGAGAACCAGGTTCTCTATAGGTGGGGATGGAAAAGGGCCCACCATTCTCCCCAAGCTCACCTCTTTGTCTACCTTTTCCAACACTATCCCGGGCATCTGTATTGCGGATTTTAAATTACGGGGGGCACGTGCTACCACCTCCCCCTGGATTGGTAGGCGGAAGCCCAGGAGGAAGCCTTGCTCTAGGAATTTTGCCTCCTCCCTACACGGGTACCGTCCCAGCCAGCCGGCCAAGCGGTCAACCCGTACAGGAGAAGGGGCCTTACTGAGGTGTGCCCCCGGCTGTGGAAGCCTGGGAGGTGCCTCCCTGCTTGCCCTTCCTGCAGTCTCTAAATTGGTGATTGCCCCAGCATTTTGAGCATGCGTGCTTGAACTTGCAAGAGGCTCCCAGGGCGCAGCCAGCTCCGTTAAATGCGAAGCAACGCCCGGCGGGGCCCCCCCGCCCTACCGCGAAAGGGTTGTTGTTGCTTGCGAGGGGCGGGGCTGGAGGCTGGCGTGGCCGCAGCAGCAACTGCAGGAGCAGCCGCCGGCTTTGGCCCCATCCAGATCTCCACGTCTTTGCACCCTAATGCCATAATGGCCAGCCCTGACTGCTTGCGGCGGAAATTCTCATCATATGAGCGCCATGAGGAGTCGGCCTCTGACAGGAACATCTGATGAATCATGTGCATGTAACGCACCATGTTCATGTGTTCCTGCAGTTTTGTTTCTAAGTAACAAGCCGCGAACATGAACATGCCCGCCTGCCACCGGTGATAGGTGCAGTAGGCCTCCTCCCCAATACCCCCTCGCCTCTTCGCCGCGCGATATTCTTTCTCCGCCTGAGCCGTCATGGTGAAGAAGCTGACGTATTTACCGTCGTTAATGCGTTCCTGGACGCTGCGCCTAAGCCCTCTGAGCACTGCTGTGTTCTCACACTGGACAACTTTTCCCCTAGGGAACAACGGGGACCCCGAGCTGCCACTGGAGCTAGAATGCCTTCTGCGCCTGTGTCTGCGACGCCTGCGCGATTTTCTGCCCCCATCTTCCTCTGACGACCCTGAGTCAGATCCGCCGAAGGAAGAGGAGGTATGCGCCGCCCTACGCTTGCGCCGCTTGCGCTTGGGCGCTGACCCACCTGAAGTACCCTCCACTGGTACGAGGCTCATCTGTGGGGTATCCTCCACCAAACCCACTGGGGGGGTTCCAGAAGCAACGATATCCCTCGTGGTGAGGGGGGCCGTAGGTCTTGCCATCGCCGCTGAGGAGGCCCTAGCTGCCGGGGCCGGGGAAGGGATCCCCGAGGGTGCCGAAGGGTCCTGACTGTGGGCCGGGCCAACCCCCCCGGGAGCAGGTGACTGCCTCATAAAGTCTGAAAGTAGGGACAGGAACTGCTGTACCCCCCCATCTGCGGCCGCAGGTGGTGTGGGGGCTGCAATGGTAACTGGTGCAGCAGGCGCAGAGGCCTGAGTACTGCACAGGGGGAGCAATCTGGCCCTTCTAAGGATCTGCCGCCTTGCTATGTGCAGCGAGGATCTCATCCCTAGTGGCCTCGTTCCCCTTGGTGTCTCCAAGGGGGCTGGTGGCACTAACTGGGCCCTAGCCGGCCCCTGGCCCCCACCTCTGGCCCTCCCGCGGCCCCTACCCGACCTGCTGGGGGTGGGGGTGGTTACTCCCGATGGGAGGCCCCTCTGTGGCAATCTAGATGCCAGGATGGGGATGGATGAGGGGCGAGTAGCCTGACTGCGCCTATTGGCGCCCTGTGATTGCAGAGGGGTGACCTGCGCGGCCTGTATCACAGCGCCTCTGGCGCGGGTAACCTGTCCGCGCCTATGGGCGCCCTGTGATTGCAGAGGGGTGACCTGTGCCTGTCTGCGCCTATGGGCGCCCTGTGATTGCTGGGGGTTGACTTGTGCGGCCTGTACAACAGCGCCTCTGGCGCTGGATCGGGCAGAAGGCCGCGATCCAGGCATTATGGTGTTGCCAGGCGTGCGGGGGCCTAGCCCTCTCGCGCGAGTATTTGCTGCACTGGCGCTACCCCTGCCCGACCCCCCCTGGCCGCCGCGACCCCCGCCGCGCGTGCCGCGGCCTGTGCCTCTACTACGCGAGGTCCGGCGCCGGGCCGCGTCATCGGCCGGCGCCGCGACCATCGCGCTATGACGAGCGGCGGCACAGGAGCCGCAGGACCCCGCCGCGATCCCCTCCGGTCCCCACTGGAACCACCAGGGACCGCGCCGCTAGGCCCCGCAGCCTCCCAATCCGCCTCCCCAGCATCAGCAAGGCGGGCGGGCGGGTCGTCCTACGCGGCCGGTAGGCCATGGCTCCAATCAGTCAGAGAGGGACAGTTGAAAATAGAGGGACAGATCTATGAAGAGGAGAAAGAAGAGAAAGAGCAGAATGTAAAGATAAGAAAACGCTTGCACAGAAAAACAGAATTTGATTGCTGCAAAGCAGCGCTTGCCTGATCCAGCTACAGCTTTTTCAGACAGAGGAAGAACTTCCTGTGAGTATGTTCCTTTTCTTCCCTGTCTATACTCCTCCCACAGCTCTGATAGGCCTTGTGCCCATCCTATTAGCATATCAGCTGACCTTCCAGCGTAACCTGGGGAACCATCAGGGGTTTATGCTCACTCAGTGCTTAATCAGCATTCGTGGTTCTTTTTGTTTACAAATGTTTATTTTATTATTGAAAGTGTCAAGAAGAAACTAGTGCAAACTAATAGGATATTGTTGTTTTTTATGGCACAGGGGCATTCCCAGCGCAGCGCCCGTCAATTGGAAAGTTAAAAAAGTACATTTAAAAAAAAAAAAACTGGAAGTTTACTGAATCTGAGGTCAAACTTTTGGTCGACACATGGAGACCTAGACCATTTAAGTACTGGGGAGACTGCAAGGCTCTGGAAGAACACATCCACTTGCAAAATTGGAAAGGCCTTAAAACGTCAACAAATAGAGCAAGTGGAATGAAACAAGTGAAAGCTAAACAGCTTTTTCTGAAAGGAGAAGTTATATGTGATTTTCATGGAGAACACATGAGTGCCAACACAGGAAGAAGAATGCAAAAAAACAAAAAGGCCCCTCCTGGTCTTTTTTTTTATAAGGACAAAGAGGGCAAGTCATGCTGTATCAGTCCACATTGTAAATGCCACACTGAGACCTATTCCAAATTAATGTGGAAATCTAGTAACAAATTTAACGTGATTCCAACATACAAAAACAAATTTGGCATTCTTCTTTTAGCTGCAGAGAACATTCCAGCCAATCAGAACTTAACGTATCATGCCTACCCATGTGTTTCCCTCCTATTTCCTGATTGACTGTAAGCTTGCGAGCAGGACCCTTCTACCTCTGTCTGTTCTCTCTTTATTAATGACAAAGGGGGAAGTAATGCAGGTCCATACTCATTTTGCCAATTTTATTTGCAATATATTGTGCAATAAATAGAAGTTTTAGCATATCTATGACCACAGTTTTGGGCTCACCTGCTGTGCTACACACTGGACTAGAACCCTGGTAGGTTAAGGATTCACCCAAAGAGATCAGCTGGACACAGGTATTTTTTTACATTTGGACTGCTATCATTTAGATAGCAGCGCCGATGTGGACAGAGGCGCATAGCGCCCCTGTCATTTACCGCATGCTGGCTCCATCATACATGGGGGAGAAGCGGTATCAGTGCACATAACGTGCGCTGATACCCCTTCTCCCTCATATCGATCTTTAATACATGTGCCCCCCTGTACCCAGTGTGCTAGGTGCCAGTCTTCATTGTCCCAAGGACGCTATAAGGCCCCATACACTATGCGATTTTGGACCGATTCCACGTGATTTCGGCACTTGGGCCGATATATCACGTGAAATCGGCCCAAAATCGCATGTGCGCATCGGACATGCGCATTGGACCGGATCAGGAGGTCGGACGTGCAGCATGTACGATCACGTCTGACCTCCTGCAGTGGGCGGGCAGAGGTGGCTCTTAAATGAGTGGCCAGCGGGTGCAGCGGGGGGTGCCTGTGAGGAAGCAGTGCGGTGATCAGTGTGCAGCGGGCAGCAGCGGCAATTACAACTTTAAAATAATGTGTCAAATGACTGTCCGGCTTCTGTTTGGCTGAGAGAGAGGCCGCTGATTGGCTAAGAGTGCTTTATCTCAGCCAATCAAAAGCCGGACTGTCATTTTACACATTATGTTAAAGTTGTAATGGCCGCCGCTGAGGCGGTGCACACTGATGATCATTTGAGAGCCACCACAGCCCGCCCCCACTGCTCCTCACAGGAACCGCCGCTGCCCCCCACCTGCTCCTCACCGGCACCGCTGCTGCCGCCCCACTGCTCCTCACTGCCCTGCAGTTCCCTGGTTTTTGTTACATGTGATAAATCGCATGCGATTTATCACATGTAAAAAAATGGCACATGAAGTGCCAAATTGTATGTGAGCCTCCCGGGGAGCTGCCGGGCAGCTTGCAGGAGAACTGGGTCCGAATTGTCCTTAGGACAAGTCGGCCTAATGTATGGGGGCCTTTAGCCAGTGTGCTTGGTGCCAGGCTGCATTGTCCCATGGACGCTTTTAGCCAGTGTGCTAGGTGCCAGCCTGCATGGTCTCAGTGGCACATCCAAATTTGCATCAGATAAATCACATGTGATTTATCTGATGCAAATTGGATGTAAAAAATGTCACATCTAGGCCCTTATTCTGATCGGATCGGTACGGCCCGCGTGCGGCCGTACCGCCGATGTTTTTACACTGCACATGCGCAGAGGTGAATCTGCGCATGTGCAGCCCCCTTCGCCGCAGACGTATTTCGTCCGCCGCAAAGGGGGCGTATAGGGGCGTGAGAGGCATCATGCCCTCATTTCCCTATGTGTACGCCCCGCGTTTCATGGGCGTTCCCATGCAAACGCGGGGCGTATGCATGGTAATGAGGCCATGACGCAACTCATGGGGGCGGAAAGCTGACGTCGCCGGATGTCAGCTTTCAGCCCCCATACAAGCTACCACACGGACGATTGTCCGTGTGGTCTCAGCTTGCGGGAGCTGCCGCGGCGTGCGGACCTGCCTTCGATGGTCGACGACCATCGAATGCAGGGGGCAGCTCCCACCATGGTGGAGGCGTACGCCTCCACCATTTTTATGCGGATCGCCAGCCGTCCGTGTACGGACGGCCGTGGCGATCCGTAGGGTGGGCGGGGATTGGTTTGTGCGGCCGGAGCCCCGTGTGCGGCTCTGACCGCACCAACCAGAATAAGGGCCCTAGTGTCAAATTTTATGTAGGCCTCCTGGGAAGCTGCCGGGGAAAATCAAGGGAAATCAGATGCAATTTTACAGGTAAGATAAATCTCATAGTGTATGGGGGCCTTTAGCTTGCGAGTAGGACCTTTCTACCTCTGTTTGTCTGTTATTACCCAGATTGTAGCATATCTATGGACACAGCTCACCTGCTGTGTCCAGGTAACCTTTTTGTGTGTGCTATATAAGAAACTGGTAATAATTATCTCTGTACAGCCCTTCGGAATATTTGTGGTCTATATAATAACTGGTAATAATATTCTCTGTACAGCGCTGCGGAATATGTGTGCGCTATATAATAACTGGTAATAGTATTCTCTGTACAGCGCTGCGGAATATGTGTGGTCTATATAATAACTGGTAATAATATTCTCTGTACAGCGCTGCGGAATATGTGTGCGCTATATAATAACTGGTAATAATAGTCTCTGTACAGCGCTGCGGAATATGTGTGCGCTATATAATAACTGGTAATAGTATTCTCTGTACAGTGCTGGGGAATATGTGTGCGCTATATAATAACTGGTAATAATAGTCTCTGTACAGCGCTGCAGAATATGTGTGCGCTATATAATAACTGGTAATAATATTCTCTGTACAGCGCTGCGGAATATGTGTGCGCTATATAATAACTGGTAATAATAGTCTCTGTACAGCGCTGCAGAATATGTGTGGTCTATATAATAACTGGTAATAATATTCTCTGTACAGCGCTGCGGAATATGTGTGCGCTATATAAATAACTGGTGATAATATTCTCTGTACAGCGCTGTGGAATATGTGTGCGCTATATAATAACTGGTAATAATATTCTCTGTACAGCGCTGCGGAATATGTGTGCGCTATATAAATAACTGGTAATAATAGTCTCTGTACAGCGCTGCGGAATATGTGTGCTCTATATAATAACTGGTAATACTAGACTCTGTACAGCGCTGCGGAATATGTGTGCACTATATAATATAACTGATAATATTAGTCTCTGTACAGCGCTGTGGAATATGTGTGCTCTATATAATAACTGGTAATACTAGACTCTGTACAGTGCTGTGGAATATGTGTGCGCTATATAATAACTGGTAATAGTATTCTCTGTACAGCGCTGCGGAATATGTGTGGTCTATATAATAACTGGTAATACTAGACTCTGTACAGCGCTGTGGAATATGTGTGCTCTATATAATAACTGGTAATAATATTCTCTGTACAGCGCTGCGGAATATGTGTGCGCTATATAATAACTGGTAATAATAGTCTCTGTACAGCACTGTGGAATATGTGTGCTCTATATAATAACTGGTAATACTAGACTCTGTACAGCGCTGCGGAATATGTGTGCGCTATATAATAACTGGTAATAATATTCTCTGTACAGCGCTGCGGAATATGTGTGCGCTATATAATAACTGGTAATAATAGTCTCTGTACAGCACTGTGGAATATGTGTGCTCTATATAATAACTGGTAATACTAGACTCTGTACAGCGCTGCGGAATATGTGTGCGCTATATAATAACTGGTAATAATATTCTCTGTACAGCGCTGCGGAATATGTGTGCACTATATAATATAACTGATAATAATATTCTCTGTACAGCGCTGCGGAATATGTGTGCGCTATATAATAACTGGTAATAATAGTCTCTGTACAGCGCTGCGGAATATGTGTGCACTATATAATAACTGGTAATAATAGTCTCTGTACAGCGCTGTGGAATATGTGTGCTCTATATAATAACTGGTAATACTAGACTCTGTACAGTGCTGTGGAATATGTGTGGTCTATATAATAACTGGTAATAATATTCTCTGTACAGCGCTGCGGAATATGTGTGCGCTATATAAATAACTGGTGATAATATTCTCTGTACAGCGCTGTGGAATATGTGTTCGCTATATAATAACTGGTAATAATAGTCTCTGTACAGCGCTGTGGAATATGTGTGCTCTATATAATAACTGGTAATACTAGACTCTGTACAGTGCTGTGGAATATGTGTGGTCTATATAATAACTGGTAATAATATTCTCTGTACAGCGCTGCGGAACATGTGTGCGCTATATAAATAACTGGTGATAATATTCTCTGTACAGCGCTGTGGAATATGTGTGCGCTATATAATAACTGGTAATAATATTCTCTGTACAGCGCTGCGGAATATGTGTGCGCTATATAAATAACTGGTAATAATAGTCTCTGTACATCGCTGCGGAATATGTGTGCTCTATATAATAACTGGTAATACTAGACTCTGTACAGCGCTGCGGAATATGTGTGCGCTATATAATAACTGGTAATACTAGACTCTGTACAGCGCTGCGGAATATGTGTGCACTATATAATATAACTGATAATAATAGTCTCTGTACAGCGCTGTATAATATGTGTGCTCTATATAATAACTGGTAATACTAGACTCTGTACAGTGCTGTGGAATATGTGTGCGCTATATAATAACTGGTAATAGTATTCTCTGTACAGCGCTGCGGAATATGTGTGGTCTATATAATAACTGGTAATACTAGACTCTGTACAGCGCTGTGGAATATGTGTGCTCTATATAATAACTGGTAATAATATTCTCTGTACAGCGCTGCGGAATATGTGTGCTCTATATAATAACTGGTAATACTAGACTCTGTACAGCGCTGCGGAATATGTGTGCTCTATATAATAACTGGTAATACTAGACTCTGTACAGCGCTGCGGAATATGTGTGCACTATATAATATAACTGATAATAATATTCTCTGTACAGCGCTGCGGAATATGTGTGCGCTATATAATAACTGGTAATAATAGTCTCTGTACAGCGCTGCGGAATATGTGTGCACTATATAATAACTGGTAATAATAGTCTCTGTACAGCGCTGTGGAATATGTGTGCGCTATATAATAACTGGTAATACTAGACTCTGTACAGTGCTGTGGAATATGTGTGCGCTATATAATAACTGGTAATAGTATTCTCTGTACAGCGCTGCGGAATATGTGTGCGCTATATAATAACTGGTAATAATAGTCTCTGTACAGTGCTGCAGAATATGTGTGCGCTATATAAATAACTGGTAATAATATTCTCTGTACAGCGCTGTGGAATATGTGTGCGCTATATAATAACTGGTAATAATATTCTCTGTACAGCGCTGCGGAATATGTGTGCGCTATATAAATAACTGGTAATAATAATCTATGTACAGCACTGTGGAATATGTGTGCTCTATATAAATAACTGGTAATAATATTCTCTGTACAGCGCTGCGAAATATGTGTGCGCTATATAATAACTGGTAATAATAGTTTCTGTACAGTGCTGCGGAATATGTGTGCGCTATATAATAACTGGTAATAGTATTCTCTGTACAGCGCTGCGGAATATGTGTGCGCTATATAAATAACTGGTAATAATATTCTCTGTACAGCGCTGCGGAATATGTGTGCGCTATATAATAACTGGTAATAATATTCTCTGTACAGCACTGCGGAATATGTGTGCGCTATATAAATAACTGGTAATAATAATCTATGTACAGCGCTGTGGAATATGTGTGCGCTATATAAATAACTGGTAATAATAATCTATGTACAGCACTGTGGAATATGTATGCGTTATATAATAACTGGTAATAATACTCTCTGTTCAGCGCTGTGGCATATGTGTGCGCTATATAATAACTGGTAATACTAGACTCTGTACAGCGCTGTGGAATATGTGTGCGCTATATAATAACTGGTAATAATATTCTCTGTACAGCGCTGCGGAATATGTGTGCGCTATATAATAACTGGTAATAATAATCTCTGTACAGCGCTGCGGAATATGTGTGCGCTATATAATAACTGGTAATACTAGACTCTGTACAGCGCTGTGGAATATGTGTGCACTATATAATAACTGGTAGTAATATTCTCTGTACAGCGCTGCGGAATATGTGTGCGCTATATAATAACTGGTAATAATAGTCTCTGTACAGCGCTGCAGAATATGTGTGCGCTATATAAGAACTAGTAATAATAGTCTCTGTACAGCGCTGCGGAATATGTGTGCGCTATATAATAACTGGTAATAATAGTCTCTGTACAGCGCTGCGGAATATGTGTGCGCTATATAATAACTGGTAATAATATTCTCTGTACAGCGCTGCAGAATATGTGTGCGCTATATAAGAAACTTTTCATTAATAATAAATAAACTTCTGACTGCTGGATTTTATGGTTATATAAATAACACAAATCTCCCCTACTATAGTAGTTCAAATGTCATTTTTATTCGCACATATTACTATATATTCGTATATGTTACTATACACATAGTGACCAATATCCTGTCTTTGAAATGTAAATGATGTTGTTCAGTGTGTGTTATGGCTCCATACTGTCTGACTTGAAAAACACCAGGAGTCTATTTGGTATGTAAATGGAGACATTTCAGAAAAGTTTTATTGTTCCTCAGTGAGAAAAACAAAATAGGAATCTAGCAAATATGATACCTTTTAATGGCTAACAAAAATAAATGTTGTTAAAATGCAAGCTTTCTACTTAGGTCTCTTCCTCAGGCATGGTATCAATGGAGACATTTCACACATATTTGTATAGCACACAGAAACACAATTTATTTGTTGATTGACAAAAATCGGCTGATTTTTACTAATATTGATCGGATCCCGAGGATTATTTATTATTATTTATCTTCTGATATATAGTGGTATAGTGCATATAGTGGTGAGCTTCATCGTTTTCACGGCCACATACGCCGTTTTCACCGCAAAAAAAGGCGTGGTTTGCGTCTCCCACCACGCCCTAGCATGTCGACCTTATGACCAGTCGACCTTCCTCATGTCGACCTTTATGCAAATTCGACCTTAAGTCATGTCGACCTTGGCCCATGTCGACCTTAAGTCAGGTCGACCTTCCTACCAGTCGACCTAGTGGGGTCGACCTAATGACTGTAGACCTAAATGCAGTCTGACGAATGATCCCATTCCGCGGCTAAATATGGGATCATTCGTCAGACTGCATTTAGGTCTACAAGCATTAGGTCTACCCCACTAGGTCGACTGGTAGGAAGGTTGACCTGATTTAAGGTCGACATGGGCCAAGGTCGACATGACTTAAGGTCGAATTTGCATAAAGGTCGACATGAGGAAGGTCGACTGGTCATAAGGTCGACATGGGTTTTTCACTGTTTTTTTTATCCGAATGTCGACAGAGTCGACATGGACACAGTTGGCAATGAGAATCGGACCCTTGCATCGCTCGCTTCGCTCGCAATGCTTCGGGCACGGTGCCTCGCTGCGCTCGGCACCCTATTTTATTCTCCCACCACGCCCTAGTGGATGGTAGGGCATGAAATACCGCCTGTCGGCACATGTCGGCTCAAAAAAACAGTGAAAAACCCATGTCGACCTTATGACCAGTCGACCTTCCTCATGTCGACCTTTATGCAAATTCGACCTTAAGTCATGTCGACCTTGGCCCATGTCGACCTTAAGTCAGGTCGACCTTCCTGCCAGTCGACCTAGTGGGGTAGACCTAATGCTTGTAGACCTAAATGCAGTCTGACGAATTACCCCATTCCGACTGTGTCGACATTCGGATAAAAAAAAACAGTGAAAAACCCATGTCGACCTTATGGCCAGTCGACCTTCCTCATGTCGACCTTTAGTCATGTCGACCTTGGCTCATGTCGACCTTAAGTCAGGTCGACCTTCCTGCCAGTCGACCTAGTGGGGTAGACCTAATGCTTGTAGACCTAAATGCAGTCTGACAAATGATCCAACGACCTTCCTCATGTCGACCTTTATGGAAGAAGGTCATATGGTCATAAGGTCGACATGGGTTTTTCACTGTTTTTTGAGCCGACATGTGCCGACAGGCGGTATTTCATGCCCTACCATCCACTAGGGCGTGGTGGGAGAATAAAATAGTGTGCCGAGCGCAGCGAGGCACCGTGCCCAAAGCAATGCGAGCGAAGCGAGCGATGCGAGGGTCCGATTCTCAATGCCAACTGTGTTCATGTCGACTGTGTCGACATTCGGATTAAAAAACAGTGAAAAACCCATGTCGACCTTATGCCCAGTCGACCTTCCTCATGTCGACCTTTACGTAAATTCGACCTTAAGTCATGTCGACCTTGGCCCATGTCGACCTTAAGTCAGGTCGACCTTCCTGCCAGTCGACCTAGTGGGGTAGACCTAATGCTTGTAGACCTAAATGCAGTCTGACGAATGATCCCATTCCTGCCATTTAAACATGATGCAAAATTTCAAATGATCAGATTAATGTAAAGAAGATACTTATTACACAGAAATTGTAATATCCTTGTATTATTTTAATCACTAATGACAGGGGGGGCACTGACTCCCCTGACTGATCGCTCTGTGGCATTTTGTGTGTAAATTGCATTAAAATGGCATGGATTGGGCTTCCAGCAAAATGAATATGTCTGTGTATAGAGTGTAAGCTCTACTGGGGCAGGGACTGATGTGAATGTTCAAATATTCTCTGTAAAGCGCTGCGGAATATGTGTGCGCTATATAAGAAACTGTTAATATAATATCTATTTTTGTGATTTCTGATATTGTGTTCTGGCTCCAGAAAGACTGGTATGCAGATTTGATTTACAACACAGTGTATAAACCCCTATTGTTCAGCTCAACTCTCTTTGATATTTAAATTGGGATGTTTGACCCACCTCTGTGAAAAGCTGGAGCGCTATATAAGTCCCCTGTCTGCAGTTGTAGTACACTGATTGTGAAGGAGAACTCTACAAATTACTGCTCAATCAAAAAATGGATTCTAAAAATAGGTAAGTTTTTCCATCTGTCTGATTAGTAACAAAACATGTTTCCTTGTAGATTATACTGTCATTAACATGATACTGTCTTTGCAGTGAGAATCACTATTGCAAGATTTCTCCTCCAATGTATTTGCTTTTAAAGCTTCCATTAATAGGAAAGAGGGCATGAGCCACTTCCTTATGTTAAGGTGTGTACACACGGGGCAATATAATATTGCTCAGTGCCCCGTTTTCATCTGCGACCAGAGATGCTGAGCAATATATCTCCCCCCATGTGTACGCACCTTCAGATTCTTGGAGTTGGTATGTACCAATCTAACCAGGTTGAACTAGATGGACGCAAGTCTTTTTTCTGCCTTACCTACTATGTAACTATTTATATCTGCCCTTCTTTCCTTTAGAGGACAATTTATTGTTTTGTCCCAAATCACGTTAAGGTGTGTACACACGGGGCAATATAATCACTGGCGATATATTGCTAGCAATATATTGCTCAGCAATCATATTGCTCAGTGTCCCGTTTTCAAAAGCGACCAGAGATGAAAATGTCACACTGCCAGGGGGAGGGGGAGGGGGGGGGGGGGGGGGGGAGAGGCAGGCAATGTCACTGGTCGGAGGAGCATGCTCCTGCCACCAGTGACCATTCAGGGGCTGAAAACGAGAGTGCGCACCCGGCGATTTATCGCTGGTGCACACTCCAAACGCTGGCAATATGGTCGCTCAGCGATCATATTCCCAGCAATATCAGCCCCTCTCACCCGTGTGTGTGCAGGATCTGTAAATGTACAGTAATTTGAATGGTATGTACAACTTCTGTTCTTTATATGTTCAACTTATTAAGTGGATATTCTATTCAATGGGTGTGTTGGTTGCACCAAAGTACATATGAATAAACAACAATATATATATATATATATATATATATATATATATATATATATATATATATATATATATATATATATATATATATATGTGTGCCGGCACTCCAGTCCTCTTGCGGTGGTAAATGCCTGGTGCCTTCACTGTGCGGGCAGCTGCGCTGGACGCTGGATACAGGCGGGGGTGTGTATCAGGCTGATACAGGATACAGGCTGAGTGCCGCGCTACACCCCCGCCTATATATATACATATATATATATATATATATATATATATATATATATATATATATATATATATAAATATATATACAC
This sequence comes from Crinia signifera, assembly GCF_055691185.1. NCBI lineage: Eukaryota > Metazoa > Chordata > Amphibia > Anura > Myobatrachidae > Crinia > Crinia signifera. Next base: position 82,508 of record NW_028142102.1, read on the forward strand.
ACATACATGCAAGCAAGCAAACTTCAGGCAGCGGTTCTGGTGATAGATTTAGATTATTATTACTATTTGCATAATTCTTTTGTTTATTCATATGTACTACAGTGGAAACAAATCTTCATTACCAGTTGTATGTAATAATTTACTGTTTTTAAACTGTATCATTTTGATCATAACTTATTAAGTAAAGATGGGTATGGATCATTTGTCAAAATTGTCAAGCATTAGGTCGACACAACTAGGTCAACATGCAATAAGGTTGACATGACTGACCTGTTGACCTGACCTATGTCGACATTCAGTCATGTTGACCTTCCTGCTTGTTGACCTTATGCTTGTACACCACCTACCGTATCTGGCCATTGCTGGGCCAGATTCTCTAATACCCCTTTCACACCGCACTTGTAAAACGGTATATTGCCATTTTTTTCCATTTCAACATGTTTAAGGCTGCAGTGGGAAAGTGACAGTTTTGCTTTAGCGGTTACAGATAACCGGTATTTCAAAACGTTTATAAAGCACAGCCGTTTTCTCTGCAGTGAGAATGGCTCTGAAACGGTATTTAGAAAAAAAAATCGGCGTTGGGTCCCCCCAATGCCGTAACCAGCACCAGGCTGAAGAGCCAGGGCTGGTAATAAAAACTCAGGAAACCCAACAAATAGGGCTTCGCTAATTTTTTTAAAACCAGCCCCAGGCTCAAGGGCCAGTTCCCAAAATACGGGGGACAAAATGAGTAGGGGTCAACCGTATTTTAAGAACCAGCCCCAGTCACCCCTGGGCTGATCTTTGTGTAAAAAATAGATGAAAAACTATTGTCTCATTCTGTGGAACCACAAGTCCCAGCATGCGTTTTTTTTTTTTAATCCCCCCCCCCCCCACCCCCCATCCTTTCTATGGGTTAAACAGGTTTTTAAACGACAGTGTGAATGTGCCAAAAGCGGCTTTTAAACTGTAATTTACCATTTGAAAGCTGCAGTGGGAAAGGATCTTTATGGTTCTTACAGTTTAAAGACATCTTTGAAAATAATGGGTCATTACCCGTTTAGGCAGTGGGAAAGCAGTATAAGCTTCAAAAGTGATAAAATGGAGAGTGATAAACAACCAACCAATCAGCTTCTACCTGCACACTGTGTCTGAAAAATGTCAGGCAGGAGCTGATTGGTTGGTTGTTTATCACTCCCCATTTTATCACTTTTGAAGCTTAGTGCATCTGGCCCGCTAGGTGACAAGAGCGGAGTGAGAAAAACAATGAAGTTATTAAAGTGCTGCTACGGTTGTAAAATGAGTTACACATATGGAAGTATTGTGTGAGTAGCAGCGAGCTGTTTGTTCCATTAAAGCGGTACTAGTTGATGATTCCTGTGGCTCTCCAGAGGTTGTGAAACTACAAATCCCATCATGCCTTGCCACAGCTTAAACACTCCCTTATACCAAAACTGTGGCAAGACATGATGGGATTTGTAGTTTTACAACACCTGGAGAGCCACAGGTTGGCCAGGCCTGATGTATCACATTCTTAGGTAACCAGTTTATTTAAAAAATAAATAGAAACCTCCGTTATCATCAGATTCACAGCACCAATGTTTATGAACAAGTGTTTTATATCCAATGTTTTCTTTCATTGTCTCATCCTTACATTGCAGAACCTACCGAACCCCTTTAGTCTGCAAGTTCTGTGAAAAGCTGGACAAGAATTTATCTGTCCATCTGCACCGAGTTTGCCAGAAGAAAGCGGATCCCAAGGAGATCAATTCTTTGGTGAAAGAGGCTCGTTCTAATATGAAAAAACTACTTGAGAATTTCAGCATATTCAATTACAATGATTTAAGGTTCAGACATTGGGATGCATCATACAAAAATGAGTTGGCTAATGTATTGGAGCAATCCGGTGTTTATGTGACAGGAAAACCCTCCCAAACAGCACAGTATGTATAATGCCTGACTTATTATCTATTATGCTAATGTTAACATAGCCTGGCAACACTTTGGAATCTGAAATGGACTTTATATCTCCAGTCTGATGCCTTTTAGCTTACACATGAGAAACATTGTATAATTCTTGCAGACACATTTAGATTTCCATAATGCAAGCATATACTACTTACATTATTATTATTATTATTATTATTATTATTATTATTATTATTATTATTATTATTATTATTATTATTATTATTACCTGCTTCCTCTCACACTGCTACTGTATCTCTCTCCTCCTTTCCCTGACTCTCTACTTCTCTCTTCTACTGATACTATATCTCTCTCCTCCTGGTACTGTATCTCTCTCCTTGTAAAACTCTTTTGCACTGATATTCTCTCTTTCCCCTTTTCTCTCTCTCCCTCTATTACTCTGCCATTGATACTGTATCTCTCCCACTGAATCAGAATATCTTTCCATCTACATGACACACTCCCCCCCCCCAATATTGTATCACTCTCCCACTGAATCTCTGCATCTCCATCTTTCCCTGATACTGTATCTCTCTACATCTCATTGATAATTTATCTCCCCGATACTCTATCTCTCTTCCCATGAAACTGTATTTTCCCTGGTTAAAATACCATGGATCAGGTTCCTGGTGGTTTAATAATGACACTGGAATCCCAGCAGCAGTTATACCAGTGCCGGAATGCCAGCACCCCTCATATTCTCCCTCTGTGGGGGTCCATGACCCCATAGAAGCAGAGTATAGAGTGTGGCAAGAGACTTTGATTTGCTTTCCCACTGCCGGCTTCACACTGTCAGGATTCTGATTGCAGGCATCCTGACCAGCGGGATTCCATACCGATCCTCTGTATTCTCTCGTTCCTGGGCATGTACCCCAGTACTGTAATGTTCACTTCTTATTTGCTACATTTTGCATTAATAAAAGAATATGTCTTTAGGACTTCGCAATCCAAGTCTGAGAGGCAGAATACCAAAAAACCTTCAAATGGTCCAGAAAGTGAAGATTACAATGAGGAGGAAGATGGAACAAGGTAAGTTTATAGGATTCTACATGTGTTACCAGTGTTCGGGCACTCTGCTCAGATCCCCCTTACCCCTCCGCATGCCGCTACTGCCGCCACCGCATTCAGTCCGGCTCTGGCACTGCAGATGGCATCCGGGCTCCGTCTCCTGCAGTTCTGAAAAATGACACGACAAAATGGCTGCCCCCATACAGCAGACAGTTTTTTTTAGGAATGTTAGAGGAGGCGGGCGGGGACTATGGGGGGGCGATGTTATTTATTGGCGGGGGGGCGCAACTATGTTAGTTACGCCTCTGGTACAAGTGGTTATGAAAAAATGGGGAGCACATTCAAGTATGGGGAAAGTGTTGCTACATAGGCTGGCCCTGGTGCTTCCCAAAGTGGGTAACTTCTTACCAATATTTTTACACAATGCTATAAATCATTTTTATTTTCTAGTGTCTCCACCTCAAACTGGAAGACTCCACTGCGGAAGAGAATGTGTGACGCTGGTTTGTATGAGAAACATGACACGGATCATCCAATCCTTGCAGGATTTAGAAAGTTTTTAACCCAAACATTGCAAGTACCTAATTGCAAGCAGGAGGTAAGAATAAGAGCCTTAAAGTCTGTATATATCTATTTTACTAATACCCCTTTCACATCGCAGCTAATTACCGGGTTAACACCAGATTTTTTCTGATGTGATGCTGTAATTACTGTGATGTGAAAGAGCTTACTGATTCACCCTAAATGGGACCGACCCCGGCAATAATATCTGTCAATTTTTTTTTTGCCGGGTTGGAGATTTTGCCGGGTTGAAGTGCAGGGTGAATTAGTTAAACAGGTCAAGCAACCCGTTTCCTATTGATAATTGGGGAGGAGTTAACACCTGGAGCAGCGTCAACTTCAAGCATGGCCTCCATCCCGACCAGCCATCCTGATGGCAGACACTGCCCTGCCCCTGCATGATGTCAGCAAACCAGCAATCTCTGTCATACCCCTTTCAGACGTACGGCAAAATCCTGGGATTTTTCACGCGCACAATCCCGGGACTAGGGTATGTCTGAATGGCTCTACCCGGGATTTTAGTCCTCTAAAATCCCAGGTCCTGCACAACTGCAATGGACCCAGGATTTTTAAAAACCTGTGTAGTATGTATGAAAGGGGTATAAGGGGTGCTGTGGATCCCTTGTGGTGTCATAAATATAATAATAAGTATAAATAATAATAATAATAATAATAATAATAATAATAATAATAATAATAATAATAATAATAATAATAATAATAATAATAATAATACATTAATTATACTTACATTTTTATTTTTAATCTTAGGTGGAAAATGTTGCCAGGTACTTGTACTACATGGACAGTATAAAAGTATCCTTGGATTTTGTAAAGAATATTGAAAAAACAAGTGACTATTTCCATAAACTCAGACAGACGGGTCTGACATACCAGACAACTGCCAATTATATGAAGAGTCTGCGGAGATTTATACAATACAACCTGACAGGCACAGAAATGCAACAGGAAGATAAGACTCTGCATGATGCATTTGAGTCCTTCTATAACAAGACCAAAAACCTCCAACGAGCTCTCAGTAAAGGGGTCTCACAGGAAATTGTTTCAAAAAGGTAAGAGTCACGTACAGATTTAGTTGCAGCCATTTTGTCTTGATGGATAAATATATACTTTTGCTCTGTTCTAACAAATATGAATCAAATGCGTTAACTGCATTCAAAAGATATTAATATTGATATTAATCAGTGCTACAATTGGTAAAAAGGGGCCACGACTTAACATCATAAAACACACTGTAATGCCCATTGCACATTTTAGCGAATTTTGTAATACCCATTGCACATTAAGCCACATTCCATAATGCCAATAGCACATAAGGCCATGCACTATGTCTATTACATACTATTTAGTATTATTTATTAATAGTTTCTTATATAGCGCACACATATTCTGCAGCACTTAACAGAGTATGGACATGTCCTGCCCTAGGGGAGCTTACAATATATATTCCTTACAACATGTACATGCACACACAGACATTTTAGGGTTCTTTTTTGTTGGAAGCCAATATACCAGTATATTTTTGGATTGTGGGAGGAAACCAGAGTACCCAGATTAAACCCATGCAAACACAGGGAGAATATACAAACTTTAGGGCCATGGTGGGTATCGAACCCATGACCTCAGCGCTGTGAGGCAGTAATACTAACCATTACACCATCCATACTGCCCCGTATATATAACACATGGTGGGGATAGAACCCATGACCTCAGTACTGTGAGGCAGTAATACTAACCATTACACCATCCGTACTGCCCCGTATATATAACACATGGTGGGGAACCCATGACCTCAGTGCTATGAGGCAGTAATGTAACCATTACACCATCCGTACTGCCCCGTATATATAACACATGGTGGGGATAGAACCCATCACCTCAGCGCTATGAGGCAGTAATATAACCATTACACCGTCCGTACTGCCCCGTATATATAACACATGGTGGGGATAGAACCCATGACCTCAGCGCTGTGAGGCAGTAATGCTAACCATTACACCATCCGTACTGCCCAGTATATATAACACATGGTGGGAATAGAACCCATGACCTCAGTGCTATGAGGCAGTAATGTAACCATTACACCATCCGTACTGCCCCGTATATATAACACATGGTGGGGATAGAACCCATCACCTCAACGCTATGAGGCAGTAATATAACCATTACACCGTCCGTTCTGCCCCGTATATATAACACATGGTGGGGATAGAACCCATGACCTCAACGCTGTGAGGCAGTAATGCTAACCATTATACCGTCCGTACTGCCCCGTATATATAACACATGGTGGAAATAGAACCCATGACCTCAATACTGTGAGGCAGTAATACTAACCATTACACCGTCCGTACTGCACCGTGTATATATAACACATGGTGGGGATAGAACCCATGACCTCAGTGCTGTGAGGCAGTAATATGCTAACCATTACACCGTCCGTACTGCCCCGTATATATAACACATGGTGGGAATAGAACCCATGACCTCAGTGCTATGAGGCAGTAATGTAACCATTACACCATCCGTACTGCCCCGTATATATAACACATGGTGGGGATAGAACCCATCACCTCAGCGCTATGAGGCAGTAATGCTAACCATTACACCATCCGTGCTGCCCGTATATATAACACATGGTGGGAATAGAACCCATGACCTCAGTGCTATGAGGCAGTAATGTAACCATTACACCATCCGTACTGCCCCGTATATATAACACATGGTGGGGATAGAACCCATCACCTCAGCGCTATGAGGCAGTAATGCTAACCATTACACCATCCGTGCTGCCCGTATATATAACACATGGTGGGAATTGACCCCATGACCTCAGCGCTGTGAGGCAGTAATGTAACCATTACACCGTCCGTACTGCCCCGTATATATAACACATGGTGGGGATAGAACCCATCACCTCAGCGCTATGAGTCAGTAATGCTAACCATTACACCATCCGTGCTGCCCGTATATATAACACATGGTGGGAATTGACCCCATGACCTCAGCACTGTGAGGCAGTAATGTAACCATTACACCGTCCGTACTGCCCCGTATATATAACACATGGTGGGGATAGAACCCATGACCTCAGTGCTGTGAGGCAGTAATGTAACCATTACACCATCCGTGCTGCCCGTATATATCACACATGGTGGGAATTGACCCCATGACCTCAGCGCTGTGAGGCAGTAATATAACCATTACACCGTCCGTACTGCCCCGTATTTATAGCACATGGTGGGGATAGAACCCATGACCTCAGCGCTGTGAGGCAGTAATGTAACCATTACACCATCCGTGCTGCCCGTATATATAACACATGGTGGGGATAGAACCCATGACCTCAGCTCTGTGAGGCAGTAATGCTAACCATTACACCGTCCGTACTGCCCCGTATATATATATATATATATATATATATATATATATATATATATACATGTACATATGTAACCCATGACCTCAGTGCTGTGAGGCAGTAATGTAACCATTACACCATCCGTACTGCCCTGTATACATAACACATGGTGGGGATAGAACCCATGACCTCAGTGCTATGAGGCAGTAATGCTAACCATTACACCGTCCGTACTGCCCCGTATATATAACACATGGTGGGGATAGAACCCATGACCTCAGAGCTGTGAGGCAGTAATGTAACCATTACACCGTCCGTACCGCCCCGTATATATAACACATGGTGGGGATAGAACCCATGACCTCAGCGCTGTGAGGCAGTAATACTAACCATTACACCATCCGTACTGCCCCGTATATATAACACATGGTGGGGATAGAACCCATGACCTCAGTGCTGTGAGGCAGTAATGCTAACCATTACACCATCCGTACTGCCCCGTATATATAACAAATGGTGGGGATAGAACCCATGACCTCAGTGCTGTGAGGCAGTAATACTAACCATTACACCATCCGTACTGCCCTGTATATATAACACATGGTGGGAATAGAACCCATGACATCAGCACTGTGAGGCAGTAATGTAACCATTACACCATCCGTACTGCCCCGTATATATAACAAATGGTGGGGATAGAACCCATGACCTCAGTGCTGTGAGGCAGTAATACTAACCATTACACCATCCGTACTGCCCTGTATATATAACACATGGTGGGAATAGAACCCATGACATCAGCACTGTGAGGCAGTAATATAACCATTACACCGACCGTACTGCCCCGTATATATAACACATGGTGGGGATAGAACCCATGACCTCAGCGCTGTGAGGCAGTAATGTAACCATTACACCGTCCGTACCGCCCCGTATATATAACACATGGTGGGGATAGAACCCATGACCTCAGTGCTGTGAGGCAGTAATGCTAACCATTACACCATCCGTACCGCCCCGTATATATAACACATGGTGGGGATAGAACCCATGACCTCAGTGCTATGAGGCAGTAATGCTAACCATTACACCGTCCGTACTGCCCCGTATATATAACACATGGTGGGGATAGAACCCATGACCTCAGCGCTGTGAGGCAGTAATGCTAACCATTACACCATCCGTACCGCCCCGTATATATAACACATGGTGGGGATAGAACCCATGACCTCAGTGCTATGAGGCAGTAATGCTAACCATTACACCGTCCGTACCGCCCCGTATATATAACACATGGTGGGGATAGAACCCATGACCTCAGCGCTGTGAGGCAGTAATACTAACCATTACACCATCCGTACTGCCCCGTATATATAACACATGGTGGGGATAGAACCCAGGACCTCAGTGCTGTGAGGCAGTAATGCTAACCATTACACCATCCGTACTGCCCTGTATATATAACACATGGTGGGGATAGAACCCATGACCTCAGCGCTGTGAGGCAGTAATGTAACCATTACACCGTCCGTACTGCCCCGTATATATAACAAATGGTGGGGATAGAACCCATGACCTCAGTGCTGTGAGGCAGTAATACTAACCATTACACCATCCGTACTGCCCTGTATATATAACACATGGTGGGAATAGAACCCATGACCTCAGTGCTGTGAGGCAGTAATGCTAACCATTACACCGTCCGTACTGCCCTGTATATATAACACATGGTGGGGATAGAACCCATGACCTCAGCGCTGTGAGGCAGTAATGTAACCATTACACCGTCCGTACTGCCCCGTATATATAACACATGGTGGGGATAGAACCCATGACCTCAGTGCTGTGAGGCAGTAATGCTAACCATTACACCGTCCGTACTGCCCCGTATATATAACACATGGTGGGGATAGAACCCATGACCTCAGTGCTGTGAGGCAGTAATGCTAACCATTACACCATCCGTACTGTCCCGTATATATAACACATGGTGGGGATAGAACCCATGACCTCAGCACTGTGAGGCAGTAATGTAACCATTACGCCGTCCGTGCTGCCCCGTATATATAACACATGGTGGGGATAGAACCCATGACCTCAGCACTGTGAGGCAGTAATGTAACCATTACACCGTCCGTACTGCCCTATATATATAACACATGGTGGGGATAGAACCCATGACCTCAGCACTGTGAGGCAGTAATGTAACCATTACACCATCCGTACTGCCCATATAGATGGGTGGGGATAGAACCCATGACCTCAGCGCTGTGAGGCAGTAATGTAACCATTACACCATCCGTACTGCCCCGTAGATATAACACATGGTGGGGATAGAACCCATGACCTCAGTGCTGTTAGGTAGTAATGTAACCATTACACCGTCCGTACTGCCCCGTATATATAACACATGGTGGGGATAGAACCCATGACCTCAGCGCTGTGAGGTAGTAATGCTAACCATTACACCATCTGTACTGCCCCGTATATATAACACATGGTGGGGATAGAACCCATGACCTCAGCACTGTGAGGCAGTAATGTAACCATTACACCATCCGTACTGCCCATATAGATGGGTGGGGATGGCAGCACTTGAATAAATAGACACCACACACAGGCAGTTCTCCACAAAATGCCTTGATAAAAAAGCCAAACAGTCTTTGAAACGTTGGCAAAACTGCCCTTGTATTGTGTCTTTTTATTCGAGTGCCGCCACCCCCACCCATCTACAATTATGTGGAATGCTCTGCTGTCTCCATACTGGACGGAACTGGTTTATTAATTGATTAACATTGGGGCAGATTTGGTTGTGCCGTCTCAGGATTTTTTCTCTCTTTCTCTCTCTCTCTCTCTTTATATATACACAAATATATTTATTAATTTACAGTTTCTTAAATAGTGCAGCATATTCTGTTGCACTTTACAATTGGAAACAACAGTGATTAAACAAACTGGGTAGCAACAAACTAACATGGAGGTAAGAGGGCCCTGATCACAACCTTACAAACTATAGGACACAGGGCAGGTATTAATTGACAATAACACTCCCCCCTCAACTTTAAAGTGTTTTTTCACCCCCTTAACAGTTTTGGGGAGTGGCCTAACCACAGGTGTTGACCACACCTCCTGTGATTAGGCTACACCCCTAATATTTTACAAGGGCCTGGCATATCTCTTGGCTGCCCGAGTGAGATACTGTTTTTTAACATTGACTTTACATGGATACATCTTCCTTTACAGTGTAAGAAGAACACCTCTGGTCTGTGAGTTCGGCCTGAAGACATATACAGCCCTAAGCACACATCTCAGGAATAAATGCATAAAAGGGGCCTCAGATGCAGAAATTAAACACATTTCTGATAAAGCCCGTTCAAGAGCAATTTCATCCCTGAAGAATGCACAAATTCTTGATTATGAGGAATTGGCTAGATTACAGGGCACTGACAGCATGGTTATCTATTTAGAGGCAAAGGGCGTCATTGTGAGAAATAAGCCCATATTAACATCAAGGTAAGCATGATCTATATACTGTTATAGGCACAATTATGGATTTATAATGTTGAGTAACTTTTATTCTTTAGACCACATATATGTGTATCCCATAGTTGGCTACTTTCTGGCTGCTCGCTTCGGGGTAAGAGGCCGGGGACGAGGTGGGGTTTATTTATTATCAGTATATAGCACACACATTTTCCATAGTGATTTACAAGGATTTGGTGGCAGATTGCCATAAATGTACGGGCATTAGACAGCAGGGCATGGCTACGATGATGCAAACTGACTCATCAGACACCCTTTGCTAGCAAAGTGGGCGGGAAGTGCGGAGGAATGTCTTGGTGCTGGGTGGGAGGAGACTCACAGTTTGGGATATACACCTACACTTTATGGGGGTTGGGGGGACCTCCAGGTTTCGGGCTCCTCCCAGCAGATCCATGAGGGTAGGTATGTCTGGTGTATCCAGTTCAACCTCTATGAGAGCCCAAACAGAACTATTGGCTTTGAAGTATCTACAAGTACAAACACCTGTGAGGAAGATGAAGGATATGATGTTGCAAGAAAGAAGCACACCATGGAAGGTGATATGAGAACTATATCTCTAAATTAAACCAGGAGCCCATGTGCACCAGACACTATGGGCCTTATTCTAGTTCACTCTTTCTGACAAAATCCTTCTTAGATGGACAAAACCATGTGCACTGCAGGTGGGCAGATGTAACTTGTGCAGAGAGAATTAGATTTGGGTGAGTTATTTTGTTTCTGGCTGCTTTATTTTTACACTGCAATATTGATCTCACTTTGAAGTAAAACCCCACCCAAATCTAATTCTCTGCACAAGTTACATCTTCCCCACCTGCAGTGCACATGGCTTTGTCCATCTAAGAAGGAATTTGTCAGAAAGAGTGAACCAAAATAACCCCCTATGTGACCATTATACAGATGCAAAAGGATGAAACATTTATGGATAATAATGCCAAATAGAATGGGAAGAATGAGATGAGCTCCACATTTATAGATATCAGACAATACAGGGCATACATCTGTGATGAGGTCAGTGACTGGGTGAGGCAGTGGCCAGTACCAGCCCAAGATTTACAAACAAAGTTCAATGGTATATTTATGCATTATACCCAGGTGCAGCAGTATATACATGTGGGCATTATACAACGGTGCATCACAATATTCTTACATGTAACTACATCAACATACTGGAGCTACAGACATTCTCAGCTTTTGTCTTTGTAGTTTATTGTTTAACTATTTTATATTTGAACCGCTCTATTTGTTTACACAGGTCAACATCTGCCATTGCCCATACATTAGCAGCAGCTGTGGAATTAGCTGCAGTGCCAAGTGGAGATGTAGAGGAGATGTCACTGGAATCCCATGATGTGGCTACAAAAGACCAAGCAGTGGAAGGTAGTGATGTGACTACAGAAGACCAAGCAGTGGGAGGTAGTGATGTGACTACAGAAGACCAAGCAGTGGAAGGTAGTGATGTGGCTATAGAAGACCAAGCAGTGGGAGGTAATGATGTGACTACAGAAGACCAAGCAGTGGGAGGTAGTGATGTGACTACAGAAGACCAAGCAGTGGGAGGTAGTGATGTGACTACAGAAGACCAAGCAGTGGAAGGTAATGATGTGACTACAGAAGACCAAGCAGTGGGAGGTAGTGATGTGACTACAGAAGACCAAGCAGTGGGAGGTAGTGATGTGACTACAGAAGACCAAGCAGTGGGAGGTAGTGATGTGACTACAGAAGACCAAGCAGTGGAAGCCAAATATGCGGAATCACTCCATAATTTAGAGAAAGATTTGGGTGTGTAAGTACATTATCCATGGAAAAAGATAAACTGTATAAAACTATTTCTGATATTTGTTAGATGTAGCAGATGGATACATGTTAGAGGTGATGAAAGGTTTATGGATAATGATGACAAAAATTTTGGGGTGATAATAGATATAGATGAACACCAAGCATTAATGCATTAATGTGATATTATCACATTATAATAATGCTGTAGAACAAAATATTATAACCAGATTATATAAACTCCATACATGGATGGTGTATTGGTTAGCATGGTACTTGTGTAGTTTCACAGCGCCCAGCGGCCGTGCGTCTGAGTCCCCTTGCGGGGCTCGCTTCGCTCGCCCATGCTGCAGGCTCGGTGGCTCGCTGCGCTCGCCACGCTATCTAAAATCAACTCTATGCCAACGTGGATGGTAGGGGTACGAACCATCTACATTGGCATACAGTTGTTTTACCTGATTTTTTATAGTGTGCTGAGCACAGAACACGGAAGTCACGGCGGCCATCTTGGGCGTCGTGAAACTACACAAGTACCGTTAGCATTACTGCCTCACAGCACTGAATTCATGGGTTCGATCCCCACCATGGCTCTAACTGTGAAGAGTTTGTATATTCTCCCTGTGCTTGCGTGGGTTTCCTCCGGGTACCCCGGTTTCCTCCCACAATCCAAAAATATACTGGTAGGTTAATTTGCTCCCAACAAAATTAACCCTAGAATGTCTGTGTGTGCGTGTGCATGTGGTAGGGAATATAGATTGTAAGCTCCACTGATGTGAATGTTGAAATATTCTCTGTAAAGTGCTGCAGAATCTACTGCAATCTCCTCCTAACTGGTATCCCTGACAAATGCCAGTCTCCACTCCAATCTATCCTCAGTGCTGCAGCCCGGCTCATCTTCCTCACCAAACGCACTACCGCCATCTCCCCTCTTCTATAAGCCCTTCACTGGCTTCCCTTCCTCACCAAACGCACTACCTCCACCTCCCCTCTTCTACAAGCCCTTCACTGGCTTCCCTTTCAGAATTCAATATAAACTTATCACACAAAGCCATCACCCATTCCTCTCCCATTTACATCTCTGACCTTATATCCCTTTACACTCCCACTCGTCCTCTTCCCTCGTCTAATACCCACCGGCTCTCCTGTCGACTTATTACCTCATTCCACTTCTACCTCCAAGATTTTTCACCTGCTGCTCCCTTACTCTGGAATTCTCTACCTCTCCCCCTCAGACTCTCCACTTCTATACACGACTTCAAATGGGCTCTTAAGACACACTTCTTCACCAAACCCAGCAAAATGTCCTCCTAATCTTCTGTTCCTCACCCTATCTACCCCTCCGGTGTCACTCCTGTCTGTCTGCCCCCCCTCCCCTTTAGAATGTAAGCTCTCACGAGCAGGGACCTAATGTGCTTATCCTTTCTTACTTCAGTAGTCTTCAACTGCACCAAAGCATGCTGTTTGCTGCCACCTGGATACTTATGTAGGGTACACACCAGAACGACCCGCTCACGATGCACATCGTGAGCGGGTCGTCAGTGTTCCCTCCGACCCGCTCACGATGATACGGGGGGCACGACCCGCTCACGATGTGCACCGTGAGCGGGTCCGATCCGATGGCGACCCGCACCCAGCTGCATGGTCGTTATCCAGATCCTACCTGCAGCAGGTAGGATCTGGATAACGACCAACCGACCCGCGGGACCGCGCATCGGATCGGTATCGTCCACACCAGGACAGAAAAAGGCCCAATCCCAACACAATCTACATCCAATTGGTCAGAATTGGATCTAGATTGCTGGGATCGGACCCTTATCGTCCTGGTGTGTACCCAGCATTAGGCTGATGTTCCTATAATCATTTACCCTGTATTTGTCCTGTATCATCTTCAACTGTAAGTTACTGGGTTTTTTTCCCCCTATTTGATTATGTGTACTCTGTAACTGTGAAACCCTTGTGGCGCCATATAAATAAAGGATAATAATAATAATAATAATAATAATAATAATAATAATAATAATAATAATAATAATAATAATAATAATAATAATAATAGTAAACAATTTTATTTATATAGAGCTATTTCTCCCAAATGACTCCTGGTGCTTTGTTGGAATCATCCAGTGTGTATGGATGAACAATAAATGATACACACACTTGCTGCTCCTTCATCCATATCTACAGAACATGAAATTGTTGCTGGAGGTCCATGTTTTTATTGTTTTCACTGAATAAAAACTCACTGTTTTTCTCATCAGATATATTATATGTCTTACTTTTCCAAAACAGGGAAGAACTTAAAGATAGGCGCTATAAGAAGAGAGTAAAGAAAATGATAAGTAAGTATAGCAATTACGGTCATTATTACATTTGGATGTGATAAGATTAAGCATTGAGTTATAATGTCTTATCATCAGAACTTCAAGATCGGCGCTATAAGAAGAGAGTAAAGAAAATGAGAAGTAAGTTTAGCAAATATGGTTCATTATTACATTTGGATGTGATAAGATTAAGCATTGAGTTATAATGTCTTATCATCTTATCACACATCCACATATAACTTATTGATGTTATATAAAGTTTTATTTTTACCTTTGTATTTGAAATTTTGTTATTTTGTTTACAAATGTTTATTTTATTATTGAAAGTGTCAAGAAGAAACTAGTGCAAACTAATAGGATATTGTTGTTTTTTATTGCACAGGGGCATTCCCAGCGCAGCGCCCGTCAACTGGAAAGTTAAAAAAGTACATTTTAAAAAAAAACTGGAAGTTTACTGAATCTGAGGTCAAACTTTTGGTCGACACATGGAGACCTAGACCATTTAAGTACTGGGAACACTGCAAGGCTCTGGAAAAACACATCCACTTGCAAAATTGGAAAGGCCTTAAAACGTCGAAAGATAGAGCAACTAGAATGAAACAAGTGAAAGCTAAACGGCTTTTTCTGAAAGGAGAAGTTATATGTGATTTTCATGGAGAACACATGAGTGCCAACACAGGAAGAAGAATGCAAAAAAACAAAAAGGCCCCTCCTGGTCTTTTTTTTTATAAGGACAAAGAGGGCAAGTCATGCTGTATCAATCCACATTGTAAATGCCACACTGAGACCTATTCCAAATTAATGTGGAAATCTAGTAACAAATTTAACGTGATTCCAACATACACATCCAAATTTGGCATTCTTCTTTTAGCTGCAGAGAACATTCCAGCCAATCAGAACTTAACGTATCATGCCTACCCATGTGTTTCCCTCCTATTTCCTGATTGACTGTAAGCTTGCGAGCAGGACCCTTCTACCTCTGTCTGTTCTCTCTTTATTAATGACAAAGGGGGAAGTAATGCAGGTCCATACTCATTTTGCCAATTTTATTTGCAATATATTGTGCAATAAATAGAAGTTTTAGCATATCTATGACCACAGTTTTGGGCTCACCTGCTGTGCTACACACTGGACTAGAACCCTGGTAGGTTAAGGATTCACCCAAAGAGATCAGCTGGACACAGGTATTTTTTGGGGGGAGCCAGGCAGCAGGTTCCTGCAGTGTACGTGAGGTCTGCTGCAGTCTCCCTGTGGCGGATGGGAACTAGTAGTTCCCATTTGCCACAGGGACCCTGCCTCTTACTTCACATCTGCCGCAGGGACCAAGCACAGCACGGATCACGCTGCCCCGATTCCCTCAATGCTAGGCACTGTCTAGGGGGGAGTGGGTAATTTTACCTTTGTGTGGAGTGGAACCTGCCTCTGACCAGGCCGGGGGGGGGGGGGGGCTGTCTCTGGGGGGGGGGGGGGCTGGACCTTGTGTTGTCCAGGGCCCCCACAAACCTTTATCCGGTACTGACAGTCATTATAGACTTCATTTTACACAAATAATTTTATATAAACCTCTAATGATCAAATTGTATCACATCTGACCTCAGACTGATATATTCATTTTAGGTGCAGGGGCAGTTTGTATTTTTATAAAAGATCATGGGGGTGATGTCCACTATACAAAACACAATGTGTCTGCGCAGTGATTGACTAGCACTAGAATTACTATATTTAAAGTAGGTGATTGCACAAAAAATATTACACAGTTTTCTTCAATCCACTAGTGGTAATATGAGATCACATCTGAGCTGCATCAGATGTTCACTCCCCCCCCCCCCTAGTTAGCTTTCTGGGAATTCCCCAATCCCCCTTCCTACAGGAGAGGTAAAAAAAAGCTCACCTCCATTGGCCTTATTAAGGAGTCATCATAGTCTTAATTTTACACAAAGAGTTTTACATAAACCTCTGGTGATCAAATTGAATCACATCTGACCTCAGGCTGATTTATTAATTTTAGGTGCAGGGGCAGTTTGTATTTTTATAAAAGATCATGGGGGTGATGTCCACTATACAAAACACAATGGGCGGTATTCAATGCTTTTTTAGGATTCGCTGCACATTCTCCACGTTCCAGAGCCGGCGGGCTCCGGTATTCAACGTGTCAGGGGCTCGCTGCCCCTGACTGGCGAATATGAGCTCCTGCGGTGATTGCTGCAGGGAGCCTGAGGACGGTGGCTGCAAAGAGATGGAAGTCTCTCTGCCTGCCCCAGAACTTTGTGGGGGGTAGGTGGGCTCCCCGGGTGCCAGGCAGCACAGGCTGCCCCCCAGGGGTGCCAGCAGGGGACCGTATATTCACTATACCCGATCGTAACGATCGGGTGCAGTGAATATATGAATATGTAATGAGCGGCTCGGCTCCGGCGCCCCCTGCTGGCTGCTGTGTAAAAAAAAAAAAATATATATATATATATCTTTTTTTTAAATTAAATATATATTCATGTGCTTACAGCACATGAATAAAAATAGCATGCCCCTCCTCAGAATAAAATTCCTGATTTTTTGACACCAAATGTAAAAAACAAAACACTTTATTTTAAAAGTTCACATTCCACTTCACCATAAAAAGATAGCGATTGCTACTCGGTGAATCATGGTGAAAAAAACCTTGAAATGTATTCGCCATGTGGTCATTGAATAGGGTGATTCACCGTTTTAGTCAGAAATTCGCCAAACAGCACAAATTCGCCATAAAAACATGGCGAATCAGGCTCATTGAATACCGCCCAATGTGTCTGCGCAGCGATTGATTAACACTAGCATTATTACATTTAAAGTAGGTGATTGCACAAAGAATATTACACAAAGAGTTTTCGTCAATCCACTAGTGGTAATATGAAATCACATCTGAGCTGCATCAGATGTTCATGTACCCATCCCCCCCTAGTTAGCTTTCTGGGAATTCCCCAATCCCCCATGTGGTAAACATAGAAACATAGAATGTGACGGCAGATAAGAACCATTCGGCCCATCTAGTCTGCCCCTTTTTTTATCCTTAAGGTAATCTCATCCCTTTTTAATCCTTATTTCTTTGTAAGGATATTCATATGCCTATCCCGAGCATGTTTAAATTGTTCTACTGTCTTAGCCTCTACCACCGGACGACTCCTCCTTCCCTGTTCCTATTATCCCAGCTAACTCGGCAAGCAGAGAACACTTCCAAAATTACCCGTTATTTTATATAGCACGCACATATAGTGCAGCACATCTATCTGTCTAGTGCAGAGTTTGTATATTCTCCCCATTCTTGCGTGGGTTTCCTCCGGGTACCTCCCAGTTATTTTATATAGCGCACACATATACTGCAGCGCATCTATCTGTATGTCTATCTAGCTTTGTATGTATACATGTAGTGCAGAGTTTGTATATTATCTCCGTGCCTGTATGTATACATGTGTGGAATATCTGTGCGCTATATAAGAAACTGTTAATAAATAAATAAATATTATGTCCCTTGACAGGCCGGGAAATGTATCATTATTGTCACACCCCCTCAAATTGACAAGCCGAGAAAACTTCCAAAATTACCCGTTATTTTATATAGCACGCACATATAGTGCAGCGCATCTATCTATCTGTCTAGTGCAGAGTTTGTATATTCTCCCCGTTCTTGCGTGGGTTTCCTCCGGGTACCTCCCAGTTATTTTATATAGCACAAATATACTGCAGCATATGTCTATCTACCTCTGTATGTATACATGTAGTGCAGAGTTTGTATATTATCTCCATCTGGTGGGGGCCGGGGATGGTCGCATGCATGCAAGCTCCTGGCCACCGGAGCTTCCATCCTCGGCCCCCGGAGAAAGGGCGCCCCGTGGATGGGGGGAGGACGAAGGGGAGAGGGCAGAGAAGAACTTTCCCGACCGGGAGAGGGCACCGCCACAGCACCCGCACCGCAGAGACAGATGAGACGGAAGGGACGTGGTGGAGGGAGACCCGGCTCACTGTCTTTCCCCAGGCCCAGTGACTCTCTCTGCCCCCCCCCAACTCCCCCACACCACTCCATCCCCCACGCTGGTTTCTCCTACAGGAAGACGGCGCCGCAAATGGCTGCCAAGGAACTGTGCATCTCAGCTATGTAACCCCCGTGTGTTACCTGCCTGGCTGGTGCAGCGACCAGTGGCGCCGCGGATGGCTGCCTAGGCGCTGTGCTGCTCGGCGGGTGGGTTTTTCTTTTCCATGTGTTCCCTGTGTGAATAACTGTTCTGTCCGTGCTTATATTGTCACCTACCGACTGCTGCAATGACCAGTGGCGCCGCTGATGGCTGCCTAGGCGATGTGCTGCTCGGCGGGTATGTGTCCCCTGTGTGATAAATTGTACTGTCCCTGCTCATATTGTCACCTACCGACTGCCGCAACGACCAGTGGTGCCGCTGATGGCTGCCTAGGTGCTGTGCAGCTCGGCGGGTATGTGTTCCCTACATGTAATGTCCTCAATGTAATGTATGCAATGTCCTCTCACCCCCCATCCCCCCATCCCTGCTTGATGATGCACTGTAAATCCGCAAAAAAATCAAAGTGTGCGCAAGCACACATGGCCAATAAAGTTGATTCTATTCTATTCTATGCCTGTATGTATACATGTGTGGAATATCTGTGCGCTATATAAGAAACTGTTAATAAATACATATATTATTGTAAAGCGCAACGGAATCTGCTGCACTATATAAGAAACTGTTAATAAATAAATATTATGTCCCTTGACAGGCCGGGAAATGTATCATTATTGTCACACCCCCTCAAATTGACAAGCCGAGAACACTTCCAAAATTACCCGTTATTTTATATAGCACACACATCTATCTGTCTAGTGCAGAGTTTGTATATTCTCCCCGTTCTTGCGTGGGTTTCCTCCGGGTACCTCCCAGTTATTTTATATAGCACAAATATACTGCAGCGTATGTCTATCTACCTCTGTATGTATACATGTAGTGCAGAGTTTGTATATTATCTCCGTGCCTGTATGTATACATGTGTGGAATATCTGTGCGCTATATAAGAAACTGTTAATAAATAAATATATTATTGTAAAGCGCAACAGAATCTGCTGCACTATATAAGAAACTGTTAATAAATAAATAAATATTATGTCCCTTGACAGGGACTGATGTGAATGTTCAACTACACTACCCGTTGAGCGCGATGAATCACCTAGTTATTATATATTTAAAGTTTTTGCGCAAAAATATCGCACAGAGACTTTTCTTCAATCCACTAGTGGTAATATGAAATCATATCTGAGCTGCATCATATTTCACTTACCCACCCCCCCCCCCCCCAGTTAGCTTTCTGGGAATTCCCCAATCCCCCTTCCGACATGAGAGGGAAAAAAAGCTCACCTCTATTAGTCTTATTTAAGGAGAGTGCATATTATATGATCTATTTATAAAAATATCTATGTAATAAAAAT